>NC_056725.1:1789493688-1789656188 GCF_019279795.1 Protopterus annectens | reverse complement strand
ACATGTAATACCCACCTCACTACTATCGTTTACAAGCAATAACAGCTGTGCATGTTTACATGTTATGCAAATGTGTAGTGACCCTTGTTACAGGGCTGGGCCAAATGGCTATGTGCACACCTACATAGAGTGGATATTGAGAGTAGAGACACACTGGTTGAACATTCAGGTTTGTGTAGCCTAACCTCTCATTGCCAACCTAACAGCCACTTGCAAATACTGTATGTAAGGTTGTGCACAGTACTGGTAATGAAACAATTTGCATATCATCTTTAACTCCAGTGTAACATCTGCAGTAGGAGTGTACTATGTAGGAGACTGCTGCCCATGTGTAATAGCTGTTTTGTAGGTGATGGCTTACACTATCTGATTATATCCTGATCATGTTGAT
Source organism: Protopterus annectens (assembly GCF_019279795.1). Taxonomy (NCBI): domain Eukaryota; kingdom Metazoa; phylum Chordata; order Ceratodontiformes; family Protopteridae; genus Protopterus; species Protopterus annectens. Next base: position 1,789,655,797 of record NC_056725.1, on the reverse strand, counting down.
GGTGGCAGCAGAGTCTATTGATAATTGACTCTGTTTGGGGAGTGGGTGTCCATGCCCAACAGAGCTCATGGTTCTGGGGGATATGTGAGTATATACCCAGAATAAGATACAGACCTGTTGACACTTGCATCATCTGTAATCGACTTTCAGGATGAGATGTGCTCCTCAGATGAGGATTGCTGCTAAAGGTAGCTACTATGTTTCTTTAATAGCCAGTGTCATGTCCATAACACAAATATTTATGTGTGAGCATCACTGTCTAAAACATCTTCATAAGCAATAAGTAAACTACATACAGTACTTGGTACTTGTAGTACTAAATGCTCATGCAGGCATGTCCACTAGTCAGCTACTGGTGTTTACTAATGTCAGCTTTGTGTATGTGGCCATCCTGGGGAAATGTAATCTCTATGCCATGTACACTGCCAAACCCACCTAACACCACACCCCACACATTGTCTGGGATGCAACTACAGGGTTAAGCTGGAAGGCAGTCCAGTCTACAGCCATGACTGGACTGGACAGTCATGAGGTGTAGGTTAACACATGTATCTCATCACCACAACCAACACATACCCTTACCAGAACACAATAAGGACACACACACATACCACCAGAAATCACACATATTCACAGAGGCTTCTAAATATCTGGCCAAGCAAGAGACCTCCCAAGCTGGAATAGACAGACAACATAATACACAAACTGTATGTCATAGTTTGCCAGATTGCGCCACCCCTCAGAACATGTGGCCAGAAACATGCCCAACAGTACTCATTTGTGAATGCAAACTCTAGCACTATGTTACACACCAAGCTATACAAGGGCAAACATACTGTCAGCTGCCTGTCTGCCATGATTAGCCACATACCCATACACCCAGACCACCTTTTGAACTATACACATGGCTCTGGCATATTCCATGTTGTTGTGCAGGACTTGTGATGCAGTAGCCTGGACTGCATGGAAGCACACATGTAGGAACTGTCAGGTCTTGTAGCCCATGCAGGTATGTCCCAAGACCTGGGTAGCATTCTGCCATTGGCCAGAATGATACTGCAGTACAGGGACAAAAGCACTGTATTCCACAATTGTCTAATGTACTGGTGTAATTGAAAGGGTATCCAGTATCTCTCTGCCTGGGATAACATGGTTGGCAGACCATGATGCTTTGCCAGACAGGGCCTGCACCTGTCATCCCTGGGAAACTGGATACTGGCTAGTGCCTTCATCATGCAAAGTTCAAGTGAATGTCCACTGCTGTAACAGGGATAGCCAAGCAACAAACTACATGTCTCTCTGCTCAATGATACATTGCAGAAACTCAGTATGGACTCACTTACGTCAGTCGTTAACATGGAGAACATATCTGTGCAGTGACTGTGATATGGTTCAATGCTCTGGAGAGCACCCCTTCATGACCATGTTATAACACATCCCTCACCTCTTGGTCATTATCCTTTATTGGAACACACAGGCCACATATGTGTCCATGTTCCTGAAGGCTATGTACACCCTCACGGTAGTTGCATTTGCATAACATCATATGCATTATGTTGAGCAACAACGTTTGTGCCAAAGTGGAATCTAATTTGCACCTTGTGACAGATCACCTGCCATGCCTCAGAATTCCCTACTGTCATATTGTGCTGCAAGGGGAAAATTAGGTTTGAGACAGAAAACCATAATAATGGCTACTCTCAACTATCCCATTATGAACTGGGAAGACTCCTCATGTACCATCACCTGTGCTCAATGCATGTTGGATTTCATTGATCCCAATGACCTGGATCACCATAGTCACACAAACAGGGCTAACAGTATGCTACTCATAGTCACTCGCCAATGCCAATGTTATGCTTCTTAAGAGCGAAGTGGTGACTATCATGGCACCCATGCAGATGGACAATGCATGTGCAAATGCTGAATCCTACACAAATGCACTTCAAGCACTCACATAAGTGCAGTGATTGTGCCATTGAAACAGAAGCAAGATTCAACCAAACACAAACAGGAAGGCAAACAGGTGGTACCCTGCCTTAAACTGTACCACAGAAGGTAGTAACTGTTGCAAGAGTGAAAACACATGAGTGGGGGTGATCCCTCTTCATGCTCAGTAAGATGCAGATACACCATATAAAACCACACAAAGCTACTGTGAAACTAATCAGTCACATATTATGATGCCAACCACAGAGCATTCTATAGCTGTGTCATGAATCGTAATGGCAACAACAAGATCTGCCGTGCTTCACAGCACTATGGCATGAGAAGTACTGCACCTACAGAAATAGCACTTATTCATCCAGATAGGGTCATGGATAACCTAAACCCACTCTAAACCAACTCTCACCTCCCCCCAACAGGTACACCTATGTATATATCCATGTAGACTACAGAGCCCCTGTAATAACAACTATGCAGGTACAAGCTGCACTCTTTAAAGCCATACATACAGCTTGCATGGGACCTGTCAACATCCCAGGGTGTATTTTGCACAAATGTCAGAATAATTTGCTCTCCACATACACATATGTTCAATCATAGCTTCATGTCAGGCTGTGTACACACTGAATGGTGCACAGCAACAGTTATCACACCCCACAAAGGGGGAGTCACCACTGATAATGGGAAATAGTGCATTACTACCCTGATGATTCTGGTCTGTAAGGCCATGAACCTTGATCAACTTATTTGATGTAGTCAGTACAGATGTAGATGACAGTAAAGTTGATTCACACAGCATATCATGACCTTGCCAGGTCTTAGAACACCATCACCCATACTGTGTTCCAGCTACACTCAGTAAACTAGGTGTATATTCCTATGTCACAGGATTGGTTGGCAACTGGACTGCTGGCAGAACCAACACTACAGAAGGTGTCTGACTAATACATGCACATCAAACCAGTGCCAGCTACAGTAATACAGGGTTTATTCCTGGTACTCCACCTTTTTGTTATCTATACCACACAGACTAACACAGAAGGCATCTGCCTATTGAAGTTTGCAAATGACTATGAGCTAGGAGCAATAGTTGACACAATGAGTGCTGCAGGCAACATACAGAAGGGCCTTTGTGGGTCACATGTGTGGTGTGTGATGTATGGCCACAATCTGACAGCTAAGTATTGCATTGACATACCCTATGTTAAAAACCCTGTACCCATGAACTACCACCTAGGCAATGGTCAACATAATGGAAACTGTGTGTGTATGGGATGCAGCTGGACAGTAGTCTTTCCTTTGATAGTCACTTCACCACACCAGTTAGGTAGTCATAAGTGGCATCCCTAATCATGACAGGATGCCATCCATGAATATAGAGATCATTGTTCAGCCATACTTAACACTCAAGTGACTCATAATAGATCACATATTTCCTTTAAGGGTTATTGCCCATGTTCAGATGGCCTACACCGACCTTCCCAAACCCTAGCTCCACTATGTAGCATGATGCCTCTCCTGAATAATGCCATGTCCAACCCAGAGATGTTGGACATGCTACACTCACACATCCTGATTTCAAATAAGCACATACTTCACGGACATCTACCTTTCTTGTACAAGGATCATAACATGCCTGACAGATCCTTTTACACTTTACATACTCCTGTAATATTATGCATCCCTGTCCAGCAAAGCTGCAAACTGCCCCTTTTTGAGACATGGTGTTTAACACTATAGATCAGTTCTGTGGCACTGCTTGAACTGGCCACTGAAAGCTACCTGTCTGTTGGCTACAGCCAGGTAACCATTCAGCCTAGGCTCATAAATGGCCCAGGGCATATAGCCTACTAGTTCACTATGACCAAACATGCTATAGTTGATATCCAACCCTGCAAATACCATCAAGCTAGCCATTGTCCCATGTGTCTCACATGTGCAACACAGGTAATACATAGCAAGATGCTATACTGCTGTACAGTGCCATGTAGATGTATATGGCAAAACACATACATGTAAAACTTTCCATGAGCAAGTCTGCAGGGTCACAGGTCATGTCCATTAAGGCTGTGTATGACTATATATGTGACATATACACAGCAGTAAAATTTCTTGCACTAATGTGAACACATCCAGGCATGTGTTGATAAGTAAATACACCAGTACAGGCAAACAGACATGCCCACATCAAGAAAACATCCACATGGAGTATGAGCAATGTCATCAATTGACACACACATATATGGTGATAACGTCAAATCACCAGTAGGTGTCAAATGTGTGTGTTAAACATGTCAGTGGTGTTAGTGTCATGGAGATTTGCAAAGACATATTTGTAATCATAATAAATGTGATACACATGTATGTGCAGCTGTACTTCTGTACTTCTCTGTGAGTTACTGTAACCTGTCTCCATCATTATGTCTTCCAGGTATGCTGCGTGCCAAGCTCCCACCATACACCCACTTGGAGGATGAGGTCTTCATTCCATACCTCCTTGATAACCTTGAAACACTCTTCAGCCATGTGCCACAGGATGCACAGCAGTGGGATGCCCAGTGGGAGGAACTTTGCAGGAGGGTAAATGATGTTGGTGGCCACAATCGCACCTACCAGCAGGTGCACCGACACTGCATCGACCTCATTAGATGGGCAAAATAGCGTGCAAATGCAATCTCCAGGGAACAATCTGCAACAGGTGGGGGGCCACTCACACAGCCCCCACTCACACGTAACGAGGAGCTACTGGCCAACCTGCAGAACACCATCCACAAGCTTTAGCTGGAATTGTGGAGGTGGGTGTCTCACAACTACTGAGAACATACAGAGCATAGCTGTATTTCCCTGAGTCTGTCATTACAGGCCAAGTGTGTAGGTCCTATGATCCTGTTATTTGGGTATGTTTGTAGGCATTGCATTTGGTGGACATGTCTAATGACATACATGCCACATGGGTTATTGTATGATATGATAGGTGTCATGGGTGACCAGTAGAGAGGGAGCATTACCTCTATCAACATAGATATCAAACCTTATGTACTGTTAGCAATCAGCAGCCATGGACATATCTTCCATGTGCATGTGTGTAATGAATCTAGCCACCTGTATGTACAAAGGACAACAACGCCTATGGTATTTTCATTTATGTTGTATGAGTGTGGGATGTACATATCCAGGGCAGGTACATCTAGGTCATATCCAACCATGAGTATGTTGTTTACTGGTGTACAGCAACAGTCAACTGTGTTAATGCTGACAACATCTGAGGGACCCTGGTATGTGTACAACTGACCTAATTACAAACAGTGGTATTATTGCATTGCATAACACATTATGCAACTGTGTCAGTACATGGGTACTTTGCACAGTTGATGTAAGGCTAAGTACAGTTCACCAGTTGAAGGTTAATTGGTGTTGTACCATACTATTTCATACCACATTTATGGATGTGTGTTGGTAGTCTGAGGACATGGTGGTGGATGTATATGAGGATACAACCCAGAATGCAGCCTTTGCACTGTCACCTGTACCTGACTCATCTGTAATGCATTATGTAGGAGTAGTGGTCTTTACTTGTGAGTAGCCTTTATGAATATGTGGACACCACCACCTGGAGTGGTCCATACCAGTGTTATGGCCCACATGTCTGGATCTGAGTTATATGGTGGTAGTGCTATTGTGCACTACAGAGCCTTCAGCCAGGTGTTCCTCACTGCACAGATGTCAGTATTCCCCATTGTAGGTTCTACATTGAGCAAATGGATTACGAAAGCCACACATCTAGCAATGGTTAGCATACGCATCCAATGCAATTGTCTTGTAGGTGTCAGGGTGTTACTTCTGTGTTTAGGACATTTGCCTTGGAATGGCACTATATGGGTAAATGCGACCTAGGTATTATCCACACTCCCATGAATCATGGATGCATGTGATCTGTGACAAAGGCTTGTCTTCTTTCTGTCATGTCATCCCAGAATGACAGACACTGGACAACCTCATAGTTACAGCAGGACATTGGCTCATTGTTTTGGTCAAGCAGTTGCCACTTGTACCATGATATCACTGCGAGTGGCAGTATTGTGCTTGGCATCAAATGCTACATCTAAGGTGACGGACAGCAGTAGACATTGTGTAGATGACCAATGTCAGATATACTTAGTGGAGCAGTCCTGCCAATAATGACAACTACTAACACAGCCGGGAGAGGTCATCTTGACACCTGCACCTCAGTACCATTAGACAATGGAGCTCACATATTACGCTTGCACATGCCACTGTTCCAAGTATAATGCCACTGTCCACAACCTGATATCAATGTATGCCTTTCAGGGCAGCAATGTGTGTGACACATGCTGTACTTTGCATTGACCTGTGTGTTCCAGTTAACCAATTGTCTGTCACTTCCACACATGCATGATTGTATATACTTTACATATATATGGCAGTACTTCATGTACATGTATGCATGTGTATCACACAGCACAGATGCAGATATATCATTTAAGGGCCACATACAGGTATCTGGTAGTAAACCTGTATGATGTGCATATATACTGACAGTCATGATGTAGATAGCTGTAAACATGTGTGTTTACAATAGGAGTCCATTACAATGTGTTATGTACATCTAAGTGTAAGAGCATGCATACTGTGGCCTTCTGTGGTTAGAATCAGAGTGCATCCCAAACAACCCTGTGCTACTAAGTGTATGAGCGCCCCCACTGCCACCTTGTGTAATTTGAGTCAGTGCATCCAAACAAGCCCTTTGTTTCTAAGTGTATGAGCATGCCCAGTATAACCTTGTGTAGTTGTAGTCCAGATTGCATCCCAAATGGCCCTGTGCTACTAAGTGTATGAGCATGCCCACTGTCATCTTGTGTAATTGGAGTCAATGCATCCAAACAAGTCCTGTGATTCTATGTCTATGAGCATGACCACTGTAACCCTGTATAGTGGTAGAAGTTGTCCATTCCACAGATGGGCATACTCCAGTTCAGGGCTTGTTGTGCTACAACTATACCTCTCAGGCCTACCTATGTCTTACCTGCAGATGATGTGTCTTGTTTGTGCATACAGGTTGTAATGGACTCCTACTTTAAACACACAGGTTTACAGCTATGTACATCTTAACTGTCGGTATCCCTGTTGATGTCCTCAATCTTAGAAGGGCATTCTGACTGCTTTAAAATGTGTAATCTCTGTGGTGCATCTTGTAACTGCATAGTACTGTAATAGTGATTTGTAGATAGGTAGGAGTTCTGATTCCACCACTGGTAAGTGTGTCAGCAAATGCCTGAGTGTGTATGTCAGGAAGTGGTTGTGTGTGTGTATTTGTGTCTGCATCCTGTCATGACAGTGGGTTTTACTGCTTTCCAAGGAGAAGCCACCTTTTGCACTGGCCTTTATCCTTGTCATCTGCTAAACCACCCTTTTCCCCCCTCTCCACTGCAAGTAATCGGTCGTGTGATGCCACCCAGCTCAGAAGCATAATCAGATTAAGTGTAATTGTATGGGTTCTGTGGCACATATCCCAACTGCATACCACTCTATTAGTTACCTTTACATAGGCAAGACTTGTAAGCACAATCCTGGCAAGTGTGTGTGTGTTTGTGTGTGTGTGTGAGACTACCCTGTAGCCAGGCATACACATGTGTTATGTCTTTTAACATGCTGCACACCATGGTAGTCATCTGTGGTGAGTGGAGTCTACAAATTATTACATAGTTAGGAATAGAAAAGAATAGACAGTCAAGAATGACTACTGTTGGGTATGTTATTTTCCCATGCCACTGTTGAGCAGTGACAAAGAAGTGGTCCCCAGGGTGTATTTCCATAACCATCATTCCCCCACCCAAACTCCACAATCCCCAAGGTATATTTCCTTAGCCATCATTCCCCCCTCCAAACTCCACATACACAACAACCATCCCTTCTCTGGTGAACTGATTAAGATTTAAATGTTATAATAAAAGAGTTGCCTCTATTTTGTGTACACGTCAATTCCTTTGGAACTCTTCTGTGTCACAAAGGGTGTGCAGACATGTTTATATATATGGCTATAGCTGTGTCTGTATATATATATATATATATATATATATATATATATATATATATATATATATATATATATATATATATATATGTGTGTGTGTGTGTGTGTGTGTGTACACATCCCGTAAGTGCATATATGTATTTAGTATTTAGTTATAACAGTTGTAGATATGTAGACTTGCCTATGTTGCTTCACAGAGTACAGTACATTCAAGGGTGCTGTACATATGTACACAAAGTGACTGTCCCATTTGTTTTCAGTACTGTGGAATACCTGTAGTAAAATGTGTATTATAAAAACTATGAAACATGTATACAACCCAGATGGCTTAGGAGTAAGACCAGTGACTTTGGTATGCATGGTCCAGGGTTCAAGACCTGCAAGGGTTGCTGATAATGTCATTTCGGACTGAAGACACTTTTAGGCACTTGTAAGTGGGTGTACAGGTGTTTTTGCGACAGTAAGCAGTGGGTACACACAGTTAAAAGACATGTACAACTCACAGTACACTTGAAATGCCATTCTTTGGCAATCCTGCTGATGTCACCCACCTAGAAATGCACCTCTGGGATTGCTGTAACCCAATAATCTCTGTAGCATGTACTATAACTGTGTAATGCTGTAATATGATAAGCTAGTTTGGTAGGTGTTCAAATCCGAGACTTGCCAACTGTGTGTGTCTGTCTGCCTGAGAACAGAACAATGCTTTTTAGAGTACGCACACTTCTTACAATTCATATACTCAACTTTGGCAAGGATGCTCATGTCACCCACCTAGAAATACACCTCTGAGAGTGCTGTAACCCAATAATCTCTGTAACACGTCCCATAACTGTGTAATGCTGTAGTGTGATAAACTAATTTGGTAGGTGTTTTAATCCCAGATTTGCTAACTGTATCTGTCTGCCTGAGAAGAGAACAATGCTTTTTAGAGTACGCACACTCCTTACAATTCATATACTCTACTTTGGCAAGGTTGTTGATGTCACCCACCTAGAAATACACCTCTGGGACTGCTGTAACTCAGTAATCTCTGTAGCTTGTCCTGTAACTGCGTAATGCTGCAGTGTGATAAACTAGTTTGGGAGGTGTTCTAATCCCAGACTTGCCAACTGTGTGTTTGGCTGTCTGCCTGAGAAGGGAACAATGCTTTTTAGAGTATGCACACTCCTTACAATTCACATACTCAACTTTGGCAAGGATGCTGATGTCACCCACATAGAAATACACCTCTGGGACGGCTGTAACCCAGTAATCTCTGTAGCATGTCCTGTAACTGTGTAAAGCTGTAGTGTAATAAGCTAGTTTGGTAGGTGCTGTAATTGGGAGGCCACGGTGATGCAGTGGTTAGCATTGTCGCCTCACAGCAAGAGGTTCTCCGGTTCAATCCTCGGCTGGGGTGCCTTCTGTGTAGAGTCTGCATGGCCTCCCTGTGGTCACGTGGGTTTCCTCCGGGTGCTCCGGTTTCCTCCCACATCCCAAAGACATGCTGCAAGTGGATTGGACACTCTAAATTGGCCCTAGGTGTGAGTGTGTGTGTGTGTGTGTGTGTGTGCCTTCTCTAGAAGGTTGGGTGCCAGGCTGGCAACTCAATACTGTAAAACTCCACTGCCAATCATGAGCAGACAGATGATCCACTGTGGCGACCCCTAACTGGGGAAAGCCAAAAGAAGAAGAAGGTAGGTGTTGTAATCCCAAACTTACCAAATGTGTGTGTATCTCTCTCTGGCTGAGAAGAGAACAATGCTTTTTAGAGTATGCACACTCCTTACAATTCACATACTCAACTTTGGCAAGGATGCTGATGTCACCCACCTAGAAATACACCTCTAGGAGTGCTGTAATCCAGTAATCTCTGTAGCGCATCCTGTAACTGTGTAATGCTGTAGTGTGATAAACTAGTTTGGTACGTGTTCTAATCTCAAATTTTCCAACTGTGAGCATGTGTCTCTGTCTGCCTGAAAAGGAAAAAATGCTTTTTAGAGTAGGCACACTCCTTACAATTCATATACTCAACTTTGGCAAGGATGCTGAAGTCACCCACCTAGAAATACACCTCTGGGACTGCTGTAAAACATAAATCTCTGTAGTGCGTCCTGTAACTGTGTAATACTTTAGTCTGATAAACTAGTTTAGTAGGTGTTCTAATCCCAGACTTGCCAACTGTTTGTGTCTGCTTGCCTGAGAAGAAAAAATGCTTTTAAGAGTTTGCACATTCCTTACAAGTCACATACTCAACTTTGGGAAGGATGCTGATTTCAACCACCTAGAAATACACCTCTGGGACTGCTGTAACCCAGTAATCTCGGTAGCATGCTGGGTAACTGCTGGAGTGTGAATTAGAGCTGTGGCAGGGTTACATCCACAACCATGGCAGTTATGTATGTTTTGTGTGTGTTTCAATGTCTGTGTAGGGAGCAATGCATTATAGCCTATGCACTCGCAGGGCATTTACAATGCCCTACTTTGGTAATCCTACTGATGTCATTCCTTGTCAAATACACCTCTGGGGAACAAATCCTCTAGTAATCCTTGTGGTGTGTCCTATAACATCTCCATGCAGTAGTGTGATATAGATCATGGGTTCTACACCCACACATGTCAGTTGTGTGTGTCTCATTATCTGTTTTTTGAGCAATGCATTTTGGGCTACTCGCAGGAAATTTGAAATGCCCTACTTTCGTAAACCTGCTGATATCATTCGTTGTGAAATACACCTTTGGGGATAGGGTAGCCTAGTAATCTCCATAGTGCATGCTAAAACTGCGTAATGCTGTAGTGTGATAAACTAGTTAAGTATGAGTTCTATTCCAAGACATGGCAGATGTGTGTGTGTGTCTGTCAGTCAGAGCCTGTGTGGAGTTGGCTGTGAGTGTCTAACCACTAGACATGTTGAGGAGCTGGTTTTGTAGTTTTCCTATATGGTGGCCATATTATATGTCACAATGTCCACCTCACGAGTATTACGGATTTCAATCAGCCAAGAGACTAGGTTGGCAAGCCATACCCCTACATCTGGCAAAAGGCCTGGTAAACAATATTACCCAGAATATGGTCTGAACACATGTGTCATACACAAACACATGCCTAGAAAATCCCGCAATGTTGCTAGTACCCTGCACATTGTCGACAGATAGTAGGCATGGTATGATTGCAGTGGGCTGCAGAGGGCATGGCACCCTGTCCATCAGTACAATAGGTGCATAATTGCAGACAATGCGCCTTCACTACGTTCCCCACTGGATGCCTGCAACATATGTGGTGCTATCAAATGTGATCCACAAAGGACATACAATGCTTTACACACATGCCTTGTATGGACAGATGCCACTGACACCAGGGAATACCTGTATCATGCTATCAAAGATACAGGTATTCAAGTGTGGGGTCATTTATTGCACTGTTTTGATTATTTTGCTGCTTGTGTATCTCTGCTACCTTTAAACTACAACAAAAAGAAAAAAAAAACAAAAAAAATCTTGCTTTTTTTCCCACTTTCTGAAAGTTAAGAAAGTTCAGTTACAGATTTGCTGTTTTGAACTGTTTGGAAGTTTCTAGAAGGCCAGTGCTTACTTGGGCTAAAGGGAAGTCTCTGTGTTCACCACTGGGAGTGGTTACCACTGAACAGCCTGTCTGTCCCTGGAGGAGTGGTTACTACCTAGAAGCTGTAGTTTTATTGGCCATTTTGGGTCAATTCTAAACTCCTTGATCTCTCTCTTAAAACCCTACAACTCTCTTTTTGAGTGGTTTTGCGCACTGAACAGCGTCGGGCAGCGCCGCCTAAACAGGTTTAAACTATTCCAGGCTCCACAAAGTCTGCTCTTCACTTTTTCCCTTAGAACTGTTCAAACTCTCAAAGTAATCACTCTATTCTCTTTCTAAAGCCCTGCACTTGCTCAGCTCTTATAAGGAAACACTAACTAACTAAAGCACTACACCCTCCTTGACTTCTCATAAGTATTAGGCTCCCGATTGATCCTTCCTGATCAAGTGTAAAATCAGTTCCCTTCCCTAATCTGATCAGTAAAGAAAACAGTTCCCTATACTAATCTGGTATGTCCAAGGGTCAGTTTCAAGGTTACTCTCCAGTCCAGCTGATGAATCTGGGAATTTTGAGGCAATGTTACAATTGCCTTATGTACACAAACAACCCTCTCCTCCTTCCAACAAACTCTAATACATGTGAGAGATGCAGTTACACAGCCAAACTGGAGACAGAGCTCTCTCAACCCAAGACTGGCACAGTCAGTCAGGAGGAAAAGGTAACCACCCACACCACAAATCCAGTCTCACATAGACCTATTGAATCTGCATACCCAACACATAAACACACAAAAACATACTCGGAGGCTCTAAATAAAAATCTGCCTAAACAGCAAAGACCTCCTAAGCAGATATCCAAGCAACAGCCACCCCTCAACAATACCCACGAATCACATATCTCACAAAATCAGTGTGCCTCACAGTCACAGCCCTTAAGGCCAAACAACACACCAAATACACTTGTTATAGGGGACTCTATTGTCCGGCACACTGACGTCCCGCTCACCAGACTGAACAAGGAGAAGGTCACTGTAAGCTGCCTGTCAGGTGCCAGGATCTGCCACATAATGCTAGCACTCAGGTCACTCCAAAGCAAGTACAAGTATGACTCCATCATTGTCCATGTTGTTGTGAATGACCTGAGACGTACCTCCCTGGACTACATGAAAAGAGACATAGAGGAGCTCTCTGACCATGTAGCCCAGACTGGTATGACCCTGACCTTGAGTAGCATCTTGCCCTCACCAAGAATGATGCCACAGTATAAAGACAAAATGATCAGTTTCAACAATTAGCTAAAGTATTGGTGTCATTCAAAGGGGATCCAGTGTCTGTCAGCCTGGGATGACATGCTCGACAAGCCACATTGCTTCGCTAGGGACGGCTTGCACCTGTCACCCTTAGGCTTTCGTATACTGGCCAAGGCTCTTGCTACCCCCATAGTGCCTTTTTTAGGCAAGGCTCAAAGGACAAACCCACCTCCATAGACAACCCAAGGATAAAAAAACTAAAGGCAATGCTACTCAATGCCAGAAGTCTAAACCTCAAGATGAATGCACTCGAAGCACTCCTCAGTATGGAGAAAATCGATGGCTGTGCAGTAACAGAAACCTGGTTCAATACTTCTGAGAGCACCCCAGCACTACCAGGTTATAACTCATACCATGCATTTTGGCCCCAAAACTCGGACAGAAGCACAAAAGGAGGGGGGTATCTATATTCATCAAAGATACCTACACCTCCAGGTTAGTGGCACTGCACGAAGCATCGGAAACCATCCATGTGCAACTAACAGCGGGCAAAACTGCCTTTCAGTTTGTAGCCTGCTACAGAACACCCTCTCTATTACGGGAACCCCACTTGGCATTCCTGAGAACACTGGAGAATATGAAGGTCTCTCCAAACACTATGTTATTGGGTGACTTCAACTACCCAAACATTGACTGGGAAAACTACTCAAACCCAAACACCCTCGCCCAACGGTTCCTTGCCTCGCCCAACGGTTCCTTGAATTTATAAACTCTAACGCAATGGAACAACTGGTCACCACTCCCACAAGAAGGAACAACATATTGGACCTGGTCATCACCAACATGGGGACTCTATGTTCCACACCAGAGGTAAACCCCTCATTGGTAAGATCAGACCATAAACAAATTTCCCTGGACATCCATATCCCATCCCCACCCTCAGCCAAGGAAATCACTGTAAAGAATTTCTCAAAAGCCAACTTTGCACTTCTCAAGACTGAGGTGGAATCCTTCAAAGCCCCTGGGCCAGAGGATAATACAGCCCAATCCGCAGAATCCTTTACAAATGCATTCTATGAGCACCAGCAGGAATGCATGGATCGTGCTATCCCAAATAAAACCAAGACTCACTCCTCCAAAAACAGGAGACGGGTCTCATGGACCCCGGCCATAAATAAGCTATACAACAGAAGGAGGAAGCTACTACATGACAGAGCAAAATCCCAAAAAGGGAAGACATCTCTGATCAGTATTAGCAAGAAACTTTGATCCCTCATAAAATCATCAAAGGCCAGTTTTGAAAGAAAAATTGCCCTAAACACTAAAGATAATCACAAGGCCTTCTTTAGTTATGTCAGGAACATGGGCGGAAACTCCCAGATATTCTCTGAATTGTTGCATAACGGTACAAAATATACCGAACCTACAGACATAGCCAACATCCTGGCAGACAGATTCAGTGCAAACTTCTCCCCCCCTTCCCCACCAAAGGAGCAAATGCCTATCCCAACTGAATGTAACCTCCCTGACATCACAGATGCACAGGTGAAAGCTGCCCTCTCCAAAGCAAAAAACACAGCATCTATGGGACCGGACAGTGTCCCAGGCTGTGTCTTACACGAGCTCCAAGAAGAACTGAACCCTCACATTAAGTCACTGTTCAAACTTAGCCTTACTACAGGATATGTACCCAAAGAATGATGTACTGCTACAGTAGTCCCACTCCACAAAGGTGTTGCCACAATGGACCCCAGAAACTATCGCCCCATAAGCCTGACTAGTCTGGTCATTAAAGCTATGGAGCATATTATCATGGAACTCATAAACAAAGACATTGGGAGCCTCCAGACACTGGACCCTACCCAATTCGGCTTTGCTAAGGGCAGATCTTGCCTCTTAAACCTAGTTGATTTCTTTGAAACAGGTACCAAAGCCATAGATGAGGGCAAGGTAGTCCATACAGCCTAGCTGGACCTCGCAAAACTCTTCGACACAATACCCCACTCGGGCATCATAAATAAGCTTACCAGCTTAAATATCAACCCCTATATCACAAGATGGGTTGCAAACTGGCTCAGAGATAGAACTCACATGGTCAGAATCGCAGGTGCCATGTCCGAATTCAAACCAGTTACAAGAGGTGTCCCACAGGGCTCAGTTCTGGGACTTCTCTTGTTCGGTATATACTTCTCTGAGGTTCAGGCTAACACGGAGGGATTAAGCTGACAAAGTTCGCAGATGACTGCAAACTGGGGGCCATAATCGAATCTCCAGCTGACACAAGCATCCTCCAAAAGGGTCTCACAGAGACGGATGCTTGGTGCCAGAGCCACGGCCTCAAGCTAAATGCTAAAAAGTGCATAGTCATCCCCTTTGGGAAAAACAAGGTGCCCACAAATTACCACATAGGTGGTAATCCATTAAGTACGAAAGAAGTAATTAGAGATTTGGGGACCAACATAGATAGTAATCTCTCCTTTGATAATCACGTTGCCAAAGTGGTTAGAAAGACCTTCTATATAGCCCATCTTATCACGAAAGGGTTTGTATCTAGATCAAGAGAGGTCATTGTGCCCCTCTACACGTCACTTGTCAGGCCCATAATTGAATACAATGCCCCTTTTGGGATGTACCTTACCCGACACCTGCAGCAACTGGAGAGACCCCAAAAGTACTTCACCAAGAGGATCATGGGCTACAAACAGATGTCCTATGCAGCTTGACTAAAGAAACTCCAGCTCTACTCAGTTGCTTACCGCCTACTCAGAGGTGATCTATGCCTGACGTACAAAGCCATGTCAAACCCAGAATTAATGGACATGCTCCACCTCAGAAAATCCAAGTCCCTTAGAGCTACACACTCCAGGGACCTAAACCTCAGCACAAAAATAAATAGGACACGCTGGAGGGACAGATTAATTTCCCAGAGGCTCCCCTCACTCTGGAATAGAATCCCGGTTCATGTCAGACATAGCCCCTCGCTCACCCTTTTCAAGCGAAATCTTGACGCGTGGATGGGAAATCGCAAATTCACCCCTGGGATCTCTTCTGCATCCCTGCTAGACAGAGGCACAGTAAACTAATCTTAAAAGGGTACCTTCTGTGACCTACTTTACAGAGACACAGTAGGCTAATCTAATAGGGAGGCGGAAGACAAATACACTCTGGCTAGGTTTATAAATGCCTTAGGGCAGATAGCCTAGTATCTACCTATGAACCTATGAACCTATGAACCAATGCAGGTGCATGGTCAACCAGCTGTCTATTAGCAGGTCCTGCCACACCAGGCCAGGATTGGCACATCTGATGATAACAGTCTGTGTACATAACATGTGTCAGGCAAACCAGGTGCACTTAAACATGTCACTGTACATTAATGTGGGATGTGCACATCCTAGGCATTGTCCATGTCAAGAACTATCAAACACAGACATGGCATGCATTGCAAAGTAATGGCCACACACAATAGTAACAAGGAAGACAGGACAGTTAATACAATACCCATCTGTGTGGGACACTGCAGACACTACACCCCTGAACCACACTGCAGACCATTGTCAGGTGGCCTTATGCCAAGGATTACCCCTCATCCAGCCTTGTACAGCCATCTTGCACAGCCAACCACTACACACCCATGAAGCAATGCACACATGCATTTCAGTACTGGCACCTTGTGTCTGTGTGTGGGGTATGATGTTCCCAACCACAGTCACACCCAGTATAACTCCCATTGGCATACTGACTGATGTCAGAAATGTTCTCATGCCCTAGCCCATAGAACCTCAGGATAACCCCTGTGGTGCACGTAATACCTGTGCATTACTGTAGTGTGGCAAACTAAGTAGTTAGGAAGTGTATTTGTCAGCCTGCCAAAGTGTGTCAATGTGTCTGAGTCTCTTAGAGAGTGTGGTTGGGTTGATAATGACATCTGTTCATGTGGACAGCCATGTGTGTTACACCTAATGTATGTCTACTATATCTCTGTTGCAGATATCACTCACAAGCACACCTATATGTTCTTACAGCACACCAGCATGTCAGCTATGTGGCACATGGAGTAAGTGCATGTGCGTGTAATCATAATATCTAGTCAGTCAGGGGTTTGAACCCCTATACTGGTAGGTGTGTAACAGAAGACGCTTAGGTTTTAGTCTCCAAGCCCTTTTCTGATGTACTTTGCCTCTGTCTGTCCCTCCCACACACTCTCTGGTGGATGTGGAGATGTACATCTGCTCATCAGCAGCATGTGTTTTATAAGTGATGGTAATGATCAGGTGATGGCCTCTGCACCTATTGCAGTCCTCCTCTAGCTGATTGCATGTGGAACAGCTGTGGTGACATTCCCATAGCCAATTGCATGGAAACACAGTACAATATCTTGGAACATCTTGTTGGTGTTTGCCCATGACAGTCGCTGTGAGTGGAACCTGGATCTGGTGTTTGGTAAACAGCATCACAGATTAAATCTGGATATTCCTCAAACAACATACACAGTGGAAAAAAGCCTAAAGACAGGAGGGTGATGTGCCAGACATGACTACAGCATGTAAGTGAAGCTATGCTTCATTCAGACTACTGCCAATTTAACAGGTTGTGTGTGGTAATGGCTAGTCTGCATGTTTTAATTGACAAGAAAACCCCCATGTGTAGGGTCATCTGTGGACTGGTCAGTGTGTGGAACCATTTGTTTCTTGTGTTACTCACAGAACACACATCTGTGAACTGCAGAAGCATAGTGTGAGGATTGCAATCAGTACATGGTGACAGTAATGAGAGCTACTGCCATCGCATCCCTGATTGGATATACGTCACATGAAACAGTGGTATGACAGTCACTGTTTGAGGTTATCACAGTGACATGCCAATAATGGGCCACTGTTCATAGCTGCAGTCACAAGTCATCTACACTTTGGACAGATGACATGCAGTATATATGCATGTGTTGTGGTCCCTCTGAAAATGTATGACATCTGTTGTCTTGGGTTGATGGTAATATCTATGCATGCTGTTATAAGTAATCCTGAATGCTGTTGACTATTACTAAGCCTTATCTGTGTTAAAACTGGAACATCATAGGCTGTATGGGATTGGAGGTCCCGGCGGAACCACCTGCCCCACTTCAACAGGCCATGGCACTGGGCAGCAGCATGTCTGGGGCCCAGCCTTGGAACTCCACCTTTGTTGGCTCTGTACAACCTTCCAGTGGAACCGCCACTGAGGATGGGGCTTGCCCCCTTGGGAACAGGTCCAGACAGAAACTTGTCAGCCATCGTACAGTCCAGGATGTGGTGTGTAGGGGGCTCAATAAGGGGTTTTGAGGCAAGCTATGCCAGCTCGAGGGCAGAGTGGCACATTTAAGGGGTGTGTCTGCCCCTCCTAGACAGCCCCCAGCACAGCCACCTTTGCGGCTGTGAAGGTGCAGTGGTGGCTGCCCATGGGTGGGGTCCTCCATCTCACTGTTTCCATTTGAGGGCTCATGGGCTTGTGATTGCCAAACACCCCTCCCTGTCCAAGGTGTATCCCCCCACATGTGTCATATACCGCCCCTGTATGCTGTCTTGTCTGTCATCCTACCAAACCTATCCTCCATGAGCATACCTACTCTCCTTCCCTAACATCCCACACTCACCTTATGAAAATGGAAAAAAAAGCCAATCTGTTCCCAGAACAACTTTTGCCCCATACATAGCTGTCCATTTCACACGTGTCCACTGGACACATGTAATCTTTTTAATTTGCATCACAAAATACTACTGTTGTCCTCACCCCTTTCTCAGGTACACGATCCTGGTATGCACATGACTCCTAAAGGTTCCAGGTACACGTGATGCAGATGACCCCATTGTACACACAACACTACCGGTCCCTCTATGGCTACCCCATTTAACATTTTAATGATGATGATGTTGCACACTGCACCTTGCAAGAGTACTGTTCTCACATAATAATTGGACAGGAACTGTTTTGTTAATGTAAATCGAATGTTTAAAGTAATGTATTTGGGCAATGTACAAATGTTTGCGTGCATTAATGACATATGTC
Organism: Protopterus annectens; assembly: GCF_019279795.1. NCBI lineage: Eukaryota > Metazoa > Chordata > Ceratodontiformes > Protopteridae > Protopterus > Protopterus annectens. Next base: position 1,789,636,963 of record NC_056725.1, on the reverse strand, counting down.
TCTCTGAGGGAGTCTTGATATTACATTGGACAACACCACTACATAATACAGGAGTTGCTGGTGTTTCCCTTTTCATTCTTTTTTAATGCTTTGTTGTCACATGGTATGTTCTTGATATATATATATATATATATATATATATATATATATATATATATATATATATATATATATATATGTATATATATATGGACATAAACACACACACATACATCTACATAATGAAATACATTTCATATACTGAAGATGCAAAAGCCAAACAGCTGCAGGTACACTGAGGTGCCCAAAACACACAACAACAGCAAAAGTAAATTAAGGCACCAAAGTTACACACTGGAAATCAGTCACTGTACTTTATTGCAGAAGACAAACGGTAAGCGCTTTCACAACTTAATGTTGCTTCATCAGACCACATCACTACAACTGATGCTTGGTTAAATACTAGGACAATTAGTATGACATCACAATTTAAAGAGATATCATTCCACTAACATAAGAACATATATCGATATCCATAAAAAATGCATAAAATATATAAAAAGGTGTGTATTTACACACAATAATATTTAAAAAAGGGGGAATGTCATCCCTGATGGTTATTAAAATATACATATACACACACATTTTGTGCACATATAACCATAATAGTACAATAAAAAATATATAAGAAACTCATATTTAGTGTTTAAGGCGCCTTGCCTTAAGGTAAGGAACTAATGAGGTGCAGCCATTCAAACCAGGATATCTATCTGCTTGTAATTTAGTGATCCATTGTTGTTCTAATTCTTCAGTGTGGTTTTCTACATCACCACCTCTGTTGTTCCTTACTATTTGTTGTAAGATTAAAAATTTAAAACAATGACTACTGTCTGTATTCAGGACATGATTAGCTAGAGCATTTGATTGCTTCTGGTTCCGTATGTCCCTTATATGTTCTAACATTCTTTCTTTAAAACTCCTATTTGTTTTGCCTACATAATAGGCATGGCATGCTTGGCAAAAACAAAAATAAACAACATCGACACTTTTACAATCATAGTAATTCTTCGTATAAAGTTTAAAACATTTCACAGGATGAATGTACTAATTTTTAGTGTAGACATGCTGACAAGCAGCACAATTCCTGCACGGGAAGGTGCCCTGTCTGTTTGAGAGATTGTTTTCTAAAAGACTGATGTTCTCTATTACAGAGCTGCTGCTTTAAAGACACATTATTTCTAAAACTGAAGTTTGGGGTGTCACCAACTGTGGAAACCAGACCTGGTATTTCATGTAATAAGTGCCAATTCTTTTTAATAATTTCCGTATACTTATTGATGTCACTTGCAAATCTAAACACTATTCTAAACTTATTTCTATCAATGCTTGTATCATAAGGTATACTTGTATCAGCACTATAAGAGCTCATGTATGGTTTACATCTTGTAGATCTCAATTTCCATGCATCTGCTATCACTCTAGTGATTTCTGAGCTAGAATAGCCTCTTGTTTGAAATTCGTCTTGTAACTTATTTAAAGCAACTACTGCCTCTTCATCATTATTATGTAGGCGTAGGGTTCTATAGACTTGTCCTTTGAGGACATTTCTAGGTATGGGTCTCGGGTGCATGCTTGACCTGTGAAGACAGGCATTAGTTCTTGTGGGTTTGTGATAAATACTGGTTCTTATCTGCTTTAAATCAGTAAGGGTGACACTCACATCCAAGAAATCAACACATGTATCAGAAAAAGTAAAAGTAAACTTCAAAAAGTCTGTAGTACTATGCAGGTAATCAGTGAAATTACTGATATTTTCATCATGCCCTTTCCACAAGACAAAAACATCATCCACGAAACGGACGTACCAGAGAATGTAGCCAAAAAATGGGTTAACATCTGACAAAACATATTGTTCTTCCCATCGTACTAGTGATAGATTGGAGTAGCTATTTGCACACAAAGTGCCCATAGCCACGCCAATCTTCTGTAGAAAAAATTGATCCTGAAATGTTACAATGTTATTTTCAAGTATAATCTCCGATAGTGCACAGACTAGCATAATCTTATTAGTAGTCAGCTTCTTATTCATATCGAGGAATTCTCTTATTCTATCAATACCCCAAACATTTGGAATACTAGTAAAAAGAGATTCAATGTCCATGGTAAGGAATACAAATTCTTCATCATTATCAATGGTTTCCATTCAATTTTGCAACCACTGTAAAAACATTTTTGTGTCTCTAAGAACTGTAGAACAATTTTTTCTACAGAAGATTGGCGTGGCTATGGGCACTTCGTGTGCAAATAGCTATGCCAATCTATCACTAGTACGATGGGAAGAACAATATGTTTTGTCAGATGTTAACCCATTTTTTGGCTACATTCTCTGGTACATCCGTTTCGTGGATGATGTTTTTGTCATGTGGAAAGGGCATGGTGAAAGATATCAGTAATTTCATTGATTACCTGCATAGTACTACAGACTTTTTGAAGTTTACTTTTACTTTTTCTGATACGTGTTGATTTCTTGGATGTGAATGTCACCCTTACTGATTTAAAGCAGATAAGAACCAGTATTTATCACAAACCCACAAGAACCAATGCCTGTCTTCACAGGTCAAGCATGCACCCGAGACACATACCTAGAAATGTCCTCAAAGGACAAGTCTATAGAAACCTATGCCTACATAATAATGATGAAGAGGCAGTAGTTGCTTTAAATAAGTTACAAGACGAATTTCAAACAAGAGGCTATTCTAGCTCAGAAATCACTAGAGTGATAGCAGATGCATGGAAATTGAGATCTACAAGATGTAAACCATAAATGAGCTCTTATAGTGCTGATACAAGTGTACCTTATGATACAAGTATTGATAGAAATAAGTTTAGAATAGTGTTTAGATTTGCAAGTGACATCAATAAGTATACGGAAATTATTAAAAAGAATTGGCACTTATTACATGAAATACCAGGTTTGGTTTCCACAGTTGGTGACACCCCAAACTTCAGTTTTAGAAATAATGTGTCTTTAAAGCAGCAGCTCTGTAATAGAGAACATCAGTCTTTTAGAAAAAATCTCTCAAACAGACAGGTCATCTTCCATGTGCAAGAATTGTGCTGCTTGTCAGCATGTCTACACTAAAAATTAGTACATTCATCCTGTGAAATGTTTTAAACTTTATACGAAGAATTACTATGATTGTAAAAGTGTCGATGTTGTTTATTTTTGTTTTTGCCAAGCATGCCATGCCTATTATGTAGGCAAAACAAATAGGAGTTTTAAAGAAAGAATGTTAGAACATATAAGGGACATACGGAACCAGAAGCAATCAAATGCTCTAGCTAATCATGTCCTGAATACAGACAGTAGCCATTGTTTTAAATTTTTAATCTTACAACAAATAGTAAGGACAAACAGAGGTGGTGATGTAGAAAACCACACTAAAGAATTAGAACAACAATGGATCACTAAATTACAAGCAGATAGATATCCTGGTTTGAATGGCTGCACCTCATTAGTTCCTTACCTTAAGGCAAGGCGCCTTAAACACTAAATATGAGTTTCTTATATATTTTTTATTGTACTATTATGGTTATATGTGCACAAAATGTGTGTGTATATGTATATTTTAATAACCATCCGGGATGACATTCCCCCTTTTTTAAATATTATTGTGTGTAAATACACACCTTTTTATATATGTTATGCATTTTTTATGGATATCGATATATGTTCTTATGTTAGTGGAGTAATATCTCTTTAAATTGTGATGTCATACTAATTGTCCTAGTATTTAACCAAGCATCAGTTGTAGTGATGTGGTCTGATGAAGCAACATTAAGTTGTGAAAGCGCTTACCATTTGTCTTCTGCAATAAAGTACAGTGACTGATTTCCAGTGTGTAACTTTGGTGCCTTAATTTACATTTCATATACTGTTGAATGATTGTGCTGGATGATATGTTTGTGATAACATTCGATGTCTGTATATCTGCCATGGCTTAGTGGCGAATCACATTGGCTGTGATGTGCAGGGTCCTGGTTTCGAGCCTTGTAGAGGTCGTTTATTTTGTTGCTGGGCAGAACAAGGGCCATTGGATACGGAGTGAATAAGGCACTTTTAAACAGTTGTGAGCGGGTGTGCGAGAGTTTGCGTGACAGTAAGCAGTGATTACATTTGGTTACAGTTCCTTACACTCAGTTACCTTTTTGCTTGCTTAACCTGTGTAGGCAGTGCTTACCCTTGCGCAAACAGGCTGACACCCGCTGACTGCTGCTTAAAAGTGCTCACTCCTGCTTACCCCCACACTAATTTCTTTAAAAGAAAAGAAAAAAGGGGTAATAGGAAAGTGGTGAAAAAGGGGCACAAAGAGGGAAAGACAGTAGGCACGGTAGCTAGGGATGTGCAGGAAGGGTGTAGGGAAGGTCCATAGCTGTCCATTTCTTCTACAGCAATGGCTGTGCATATGCAATAAATTTGGCGGTACATTTGGACACTGACAACCCTGAGAGAGGGGTGAGGACAACAATAGTATGTTATGATGCCAATTAGAAACGTTTACATGTGTCCAGTGGACACATGTGTGAAATGCATAGCTATGTATGGAGTGTGCTTTTTTTGCGGGAACAGATTGCCATTTTTTTCTTTTATGCTTAGGTGGGAGTGGGATGTTGGGGAAGGGGAGTAGGTATGATCAAGGAGGATAGGTTGGGTAGGATGACAGACAAGACAAACAAGATGCATTCAGTGACAGTATATGACACATGTGGGGGGAGGAACCTTGCACGTGGAGGGGTGTTTGGAAGTCGCAAGCCTATGAGCCCACAAATGGATACAGTAGGACTGAGGTCCCCACCCATGGGCAGTCACCACTGCACCTTCACAGCCCAGAAGGTGGCTGTGCTGGGGGCTGTCTAGGAGGGGCAGGCTCACCCTCTAGTTGTGCCACTCAGCCCTCAAGCTGGCATAGGTGGTCTCAAATCTCCCTGTCAAGCTCCCTACACACCATGGCCTGCACCGTACTGTACCACGGGTGACAGGTTCCTGTCCGCTCTCAGGAGGGGCCGAGCCCCATCCCTTGCAGTGGTTCCACCTGAAGGTGGTGCAGGGCCAATGGACAAGGAGGTCCCAGGCTGGTCCCCAGATGTGCTGGTGCCCGGTGCCATGACCAGCTGAGGTGAGAGAGATGGGTCTGCTGGGACCGGCCTTCCCATACGAGCTATGTTGTAGCATGTTTAAGGCAGATATGGGTTAGTAATAATCAACAGCATTCACAATTAGTTACAACAGCATGCATAGGTATTCCCATTACCCAGGGCATCAGATATAAAATAGTTGCAGAGCATGCAGAACACATGAATATATATGTGTAAACAGTGGCCATTACAACAACATGCAGGTTTCATTGATGACAACAGGACACCAGTATGGGAGTATTTTAACATGACACATGCATAGAAACAGATGTGAATATTTATAAACCAATAGGACATATGTCCCAACAAAGGTTAGGAGTGAAGATATACCACATGAGTTGTGTAAATTGGTTACTTTTGCACATATGGTAGGGGTGAGAGAGAGTTAAATTAACAACTAATAAATCCTTGCAGTTTTCATAACATTCATAGTCACTGCAGTGGTCTGTCCCTTACATGTATTATTACACTACCCAATGGCATTATATTGTACAATGGTATGTTTGAAGATTAGTTTGTACGGGACCTGTGTCTTACATACAGGCTTGACAAGATGCAGGTGTTAATGCAACATGTTTTGAGACTGCTGTCATACACTTTGGGTGATATGCTGGGATTACAGGTATGTTTGCATGTATATTCTCTGAGTATTCACAAGTCTGACTGTCAGTTATATGTCATTAACAGCTGCCTACATTTCTTGGATCATCACACTAATTTGTCAGGGGAACAGGGCAAAAGGCAGGTGATGTGGGCCATTTATCAGGACATACTGGGCAGAATGGAACAGTTGAGAGGTATGAATATGCATACCACTTTCTATTAGAACATTCTAGCAAAATCTGTACAGTTGTATATGCATACAGCTTTCTCTCTGAACATTCTAACAAACTGTGTGCAGTTGTGTGGAATGATTATGCATACAACTTACTGGTGCTCCTGGGATCCAAAGCCCTGCTATGTGTGACAAAAGCATTACAGTTAAGATCACTGTACACTATGCTATCAGGCAATTGTTGTGAGGCTTTGCAATGTATTTAGTCTAATATGACTGACCTGTTTGCACTTCCAACATTGTTATACAGCACTTCATACACATTTTATCTGCATACCACAGTGTGGGTAACACTGCTTACTACAACACTACTATTTAATAACTGCAACAGTACAACAACATATTAGTGCAGAGTAAACAGAAGCAATGCAGGGGTTACACCTTTATTCGAAGCATATTACACAATTCTGTATACTGGTACAACACTTTCTGAGGCTCTTACATTTATTTGTTATGACAGTACATGCAGGCTATTTACTAACCTGCCTCGCGACACATCCTTTGCAGTCTAGCATCATAGGCTTGTTGGTTTGCAGCATGCTCATCTGCAGCTGTCAAAGAAGTACAGTGATATTTAGCCATACCTATCCATAGTATACACAAGCTAGGCAATTATTAATTACGTAGTGGAAGGAGTACTTACTCAGTTCTGGGGCATTCTGCATCTGCCTTGCTTCCTGGATCCACTGTTCCAGGACATCCCCCCTCCACTGCTTCAGGTCTGCATGGTGGTGCCTGACCTGCTCACCAGTCCATGGGATACCTGTGGCACTAGTGAGGTCACAGGCAAGACTGCCCCAGGCCTCCATTTTGTACTGTGAGCCCTGGTACTGGCCCTGCAGTAGTCTCCTGTCATGGTGCTTTACCAGGAGCCATACCATGAATTTGGACTCCTGGATGCCCAAGCGCTGTGCTCTAAAGCAAGTGCCTTCTCCCACACCAGCCATTCTGCCTGCAGGGGGATGCTACAACCAGCTATGAGCCATATTCCCCCCTCTTTGGTTTTAGTAGGGCCGGATTCCCACACTTTTCTGTAATTGGCCAGTTTTGAAAAGGCTAAGCTATGTCTTATTCATTACAGGTTATATATGTGTCTGGTATCCGTGATTCATGTGTACATACACTGTATGGGGTCCTGGGGACTTCATAACTTTATTACAGTGACACCTCAACTTTATGTTTACTGCAGTACGCCAATTCACATATTTATGGTCTGTGGTGGGTTATAGAACATTACACTGTACATAGATTCAGTTCACATGTTTGATTTGATTTCCCTGTGGTGAGGATTAGTTTGCTGATACCTCCTTTATATGTATTGCTATCATGGCATAGTGGTTAACTACTATGACTGTGATGTACAGTGCCCTGACTTCTAGCCTTGCAGAGGCTGTTTATTTTGTTGCTGGCCAGAACACGAGCTGTTGGGTACAGATTGATTAAGGCACTTTAAAGCAGTTGTGAGCGGGTGTGCATGGGTTTGAGCAGAGCTAAGCAATGCTAACCTTCGGTTGCAGTTTCTTACACTCAGTTAGCCTCTACATTGCTTCACCAGTGTGGTACTCGCATACCGGCGGCCAGACAGGCTTACACCCGCTTACTCCCACACTTTTAAATGCACTGCATTTGTGTTTACATCAGACACTCACACCACTGGGTGGGGGTGAGGATTACAATAATACCTTGTGATGCCTATTACATCGGCTTACATGCCTACAGTGGGGTGTTGTGACCATGTGTTTGTAGATGTTGTGCAGTGGGTTAAGCAATTACAGATATGGTTATACCATACTTAGCCATATAAACTGGACTGTGCTGCGGTGGGACCCATATCAGGAATAGCTGCCCATTAGGCGTAAGCATGCCGGTCAACTGTACAGAATCAGCGGCCTGTCCATAGTTTGCTTCATACTATTGGTGTGTTCCTCATACAATCTGCACCTGTCTGGCAAATATCTGGGAAGTGGCACCATTAAATACAGACAAGTAATTGGGTTTAGGACCCCATATCCTTCAGCCAAGTTATGCTAATGCATAAGCTATTATTCTATCAGCTTTCTAAGGTTGTAAGTGGAATATGTGCTTTCTGTCCCTATTTGTTCCCCCCAACGGTTTATGTTCTGTCCAGTCATTTTGCTCTTAGGGGTTGAGAGGTATGGGTATAAGCTCTGCCCATTTCGGAATATTACTTACATCCCCGGGACGGTCCTAATACAACTGTGCCAGCCAACTCCTGCATGCCTAGGCTCATAATTGCATAACCATAGTTCCCCCACCTGCCCCTCCTCTACAGCACTCATCCTTACTGTGGGTGCAGATAGGGTCTAACCACACCACTACACACTGCCCACTCTCCACGTGTCAAGACCCATGTTGTACATTGTGTCGACCCATGGGTCATCAGGCTTGCACAACCTACTACTCCGTGTATGTATACAGCCTGGTTGGATAAATCATTACAGGGACTGACTCCAATGATCATTAATTTTTGGGGTGTCCCACAAGGGACATTGATGTCTTTGTTTCAAGATTAGACCTGGCAGGTCTCTCCCACTGGTAGAATCCTGTCTGTGGTCTGGGAAGCAGTGGTGTGTTTACTTGTATTGTGTGTTTGTATGTTTCACCTGTCTAGGTGGGGGTGGTTGATGCTATGTGTTACACGTTTGTTGATTGGACCCCTCACCCCCATTTGCACAGCCTGTGAACATATGTAATTCATAACTGCTGTATCATATCCTAGCTATTTACATGTGTATATTTACAAACACACACATATATATATATATATATATATATATATATATATATATATATATATATACATATACAGATATATCTGTATATGTATGCATACATGTATATATTTATATATTGCTGTCTATGTATCTAACAACATATGGGTGTATGGGTGCCTGCATATGTATATATCTATATGTGGGTATGTATATGTATTCTGTCTCTGTATGTATACATTTGTACTAAGGAGAGGGAGAGGTATATCTCCATGTAGCTACTGATAGATATACACACACATTCCTCTACATATATACATCTACATCTGGTTATTCCGTTCTTTGCCATGTAGATTAGACTTTGCTGCAATGGGACTCGTACCGGGTGTGGCTGCTCATTGGGTGATGCTTCTTCCCAATGAACACTTTTACTCACATCCCTGGGGCTGTCCATATAGACCCACATCAGCCAACACCTGCATACCTAGACCCATAACTAGCTACCCATAGTTCCCCCACCTGCACCTCCTCTACAGCACCTATCCTTCCTGTGGGTGCAGGTCGGGTCAGAACACACCACTACACACTGCCCACTCTCCATTTCACGGGACCCATGTCATACATTGTCTCGATCCATGGGTCATCAGGCTTTCCCACCCTTGTATTCCGGGTATGCACCCACCCCAGCCATACTGGTCGTCATGTCACCTTCCTTTGGTTATATGTCAATTTGTGAGGCGTCCCGCAAGAGACGCTCCTGTCTGTGTTCCAAGATTAGATTTCACAGATGCACTGTGTACCCCCCCCCCCCAGTTCTATCCTGCCTGTGGTCTGGGGAACAGTGGATTATTTACATTGTTTGTGGGTTTGCGTGTATGTTTCCTCTGTCTGGCTGGGGGGGGGGGCGTGGAGGTCATGCTACGTGTTACATGTTTCTTACTTGGGCCCCTCACTTCCATTGGCATAGCTTGTGAGCATATGTCATTCTTGTGTGCTGTTTCCTATCATAGCTGTATATCTGTGTATATCTACGCACACACACACATATATATATATAGATATAGATATATATAGATATATATATATATAGATATATATATATATATATATATATATATATATATATATATATATATATATATATGTCTGTAACCTCTGGTTACAGTTTCTTACACTCAGTTAGCTTCTACTTTGCTTAGTCTGTGTAGGCAATGCATACCCCTGTGCAAACACACTTAAACATGCTTACTGGTGCTTATATATGCTTACTACTGCTTATTTATGCTTAAACCACTACAATATTGCTGTGCTGCTTCATTTGCATATATACCCATATACCCATGGATCCTAGTTCCCCAAACACCCACCCCCAACACTTCACTGGCACAGCAGTCATCCATTCTCCAGTTGGATACACGGTGTATCCACACCACTACACATTGGCTGCTCCCTACTCCTGTAGACCCATCCCATGGGTTGACTGACTCCACATATCCTCAGACATCCCAAACTTTTAGTCCACAAACATTGGTGACATGAGTGACCAATAGGACACTATTCACAATTTTTGGATTATCCCACCTGGGACACACGTCTTTATTTCAAGATTAGACTATATATTTCATTACATCATTACTCCCGTTAACAAGACACTACAATAAAGTAATAACTATGACTATGTGGTAATACACACATTACACATAAGAGCTAGTAATGTACGAGTTTGGCGACATTATATTCCAAATAGGACCGGTTTAGTGACTGACGTTGCCGTAGCAGGCAGATCACAGGAATGATTCCACTATTTCATAGTGAGAAAGTCCTCACAATTTATTTTTTGATAACAGCATTGACTTCGGACATAGTACACACTTCTGCACTTTTGCAGATTCGTCCCTTTCCTCTTACGCACAACCTATTATTCTATCTACTGTTGAGGTTTGTAGGGGCACTTTCATGTTATTTATGTCTGCAAAAGGATTGCATGTGTTACAGGGAATGTACTTCTACATATACATGTGTGCATGTGTGTATGCATATATACTTATAACGAACTCGCTGACCTCCTCAAGGCGGTCCAATTAGAACCAGGCCATCCAACCCTGACACGCCTGGATCTATAATTTCATACCCATGGTTCCTACAACCCACATGAGTTCGACATACATGCAAACCATTCATTCTCCGGTTGCTATCACAGCCATGACACACCTCCACACATTGCCCTCTCCCCAGAGTTAGGGATCCTACATGTATGTTGTCCCAACCCATGTATCATCAGGCACTCCCACCATTTGGTCCTTGAACATACCTGCCCTTGTTTGTGTAATGGCTGGAAGTCCACACCGCCTAGCAATTTTTGGGTAGTCCCACCAGGGACTACCCTGTGATTGTGTGTAAAGTAGACTTAGCAGATCAACACTGTTGCTCCCACTGGTAGTGTCCTGCCTGTGGTGTGAGTAGCAGTGATTTGCTCACCCCTGCCCAGCTTGATATGACATAAGCTGACAGCACTATATAATACTGGGTTTGCTGTTGATTTCCCTCTCATTCTTTTTGTATGCTTTATTGTCACGACGTTCATTCTTCATAGATATATATATATATATATATATATATATATATATATATATATGTATTATATATCTGTGCATACACATGCACATACATCTACATAATTATATACATTTCCTATGCTGTTGCATGACTGTGCTGGATGATATGTTTGTAATAACATCAGACTTATGTATATCTGCCATGGCTTAGTGGTAAATCACATTAGCTGTGGTGTGCAGGGTCCTGGGTTTGACCGTTGCAGAAGCCATTTATTTTGTTGCTGCCAGAACAAGGGCCATTGGATACAGAGTGATTAAAGCACTTTTAAGCAGTTGTGAGCGGGTGTGTGCATGTTTGCGCGACAGTAGGCTGTGCTATCTTCCAATTACAGTTTGTTAAATTCGGTTAGCTTCTACTATGCTTAATGTGTGTGGGCACTGCTTACATCCACGCAAATGCACTTAGACTTGCTTACTGGTACTTATATATGTTTACTACTGCTTATTTGTGCTTACACCTGCTTACTAGTGCCTTATTCATTATGACACTACCACTTTGATTGAATGACATTAGTTAAACATTTAATGCAGTACTCCAGTTCACATTTACATGTTATTATGTAGGTTATACAGCAAAAGGATATATAAATATGTTCATATACACATTCCACATGGAAAATGATATGTGCTATAGTGGGACTCGAACAGTGCATGCCTGTTCATTAGACGGATATTCTAACCACTACACTATTGACGTTAACATTGGTTCTGCATGTTATATTCTATTTGGATGATTTTGATGTGTAAGCTATGCTAAGCAGAGGCCAACGATGCACAAACATGCTGCGCTTCGCTTACACTTTCAATAATGAAGCAATACAAATGTAAAATATTAACACTGGGAATCTAATTGTGATAGTTTAGGGACAGGGCTCAACATTCCACTACTGCTTGTGTGTTTACTACTTTGATTTTATTTCAGTGTTCGTGGGCACTCTTGTATGCTTGGCATACATTTCACTATCCACGAACACTGAATTAATTGCTTACTATTAAAGGCGGGCTCTAATAGTAAGCATTGTAGGTTGTGCAACTGTGGGGGCATGTTTAAGCCTCTGTAGAGCACTTAAACATGCCCCCTGCACTCGCACGTTTCCTGTGCACATCGAGGGTGTGGCAGCGCACCCTCATAAATATTCATATGGTGCTGCTGCACCATCTGTTAGGAGGACGCTCGGCGCAAGGCTAAAACCGTCCTTGTGCCAAGCTTCATGAATCCCGGGGATTGTAATTATAAAAATAGGGGGTATTTATAGGCGGGTCTCCTTGACTTCATCGACACACCGAAACACAGACGCTAAGAAGACCGACACGAGAAGACCGACGAGACAGATGATTGACAATGTGAAATCCCGACAGCTGAATCACCGACATGGGCAACGTGTGAGTGAGCGGACAGGTAAGTGTGTGCTAGTGAGGGATTTAGCGTTAGGGAGCGGACAGGTAAGTGTGCGATAGTGAGGGATTTAGCGTTAGGGAGCAGACAGGTAAGTGTGCGATAGTGAGGGATTTAGCATTAGGGAGCAGACAGGTAAGTGTGAGATAGTGTAGGATTTAGGGTTAGGGTGCGGGAAAGGTGAGTGTGCGGTAGTGACGGACTTTAGGTGTAGTGGCGGGTTAAGTGAGTTAGGGTTAGGGTGTGGGTAGGGTAAGTGTGCTTTAGTGATAGAATGTAGGTTTAGTGGCGGGTTAAGTGAGTTAGGGTTAGGGTGCGGGTAGGGTAAGTGTGCGGTAGTGTCGGACCTTAGGGTTAGGGTTTGGGTTAGGGTTAGTGCATGTATAGTTGTGTGTTATGTGTAGTTTATGTTTTGTGTGTCGGTGTTTTGGGTGTCGGTGTTATGGTGTTCAGTTTTGTGAGTTGTCGGTTTTGTGCGTTTTCGGTGTTTTGGTGTCGTTGTTTTGAGTGTCGGGTTTGTGGCGTGTCGGTGTTGTGATAGGGATCCTTATAGGCATATAAGGCTAATTAGCTAAACACATGTATTTGCCTGTTGTTACACCCTTAATCTAGATGTTCAGTTGGAATATACACCTTAGTGAGTCTACACCTCATTTACTGTGTCTCTCTGTTATTTATTGGCTACTCAAATACTATAAGGCCTCTGTGATCTTCTTAGCTGTAAAATCTTAGGGATAGACTGTCTTATCATTGAGGAGATAGTAGGTGGCAAACATTACATTTCTCATCAATCTTTTCAAAATAAATAAAAACAAATTTTCTGCACTTTTTAACCTTTTGTTCTGCAGGTGATATTTGTCAATGTGGACAGCAATTGCACAGGTCTGAAACATAAAATGACAATATAACTCCCCTCCCCCTTACAGCATGACCTATGCTCATGCATAAATGTGTGCCTAGATTAGGTTAGGTATGCAGAATATTTGAAAATAATTCTCAGCATATTCCATGCTGTACAAATGTGTGAATTATGGATCAATGCAGCTGGAGTCCTCCATTCTGCAATGTTATCTGTATTCCATGGCTGAACACCAACATCCTAAGGAGCCATGGAATTGTTGCAAGCTCATCATATAGCACTTATATAACAGTGGCAAGGATTAAGACTGTGAGCTGTTAAACTACATCCTGTAGTCATCTGTACAGGGTTTGATTCCTTCCACCTACATTTCCTTTTGTGTGACTCTGATCAAGTCACTTGACCGGACAGTGTTCCTGATTGCACCAGAAAAGGGACAAATGTCCAGTGGAATGACATCAAATAAACATACATATAGGTCTTCTGCTGTCAGGTGTACATCACAACTAGCTCAGTCATCCACACTGTAATCCAAACCACTGAGAGTGATGTCATACAACTCCAGCCAGTAGACCGTATTGTGCCAGTGGATCCCATTAACATAGTACACCAGTGTAGTCTGCAGTACATACATAGAGGAGGTGCAGGAGACTGTCATGAATTACTTTTTGCTATGTGTGTGGAGCAGAGAAAGTAAATTACATTAATGTGCAGTTTCTAAAGATTAAGTAAGAAGCCTAGATCACTAAATGACTGGTACAATTTCAGAACTGTTGCACTCAGTGTTTTTTTTTTCAGAAAATAACACATATTATGAGGACCAGACCAAAAATATGAGGCTACAGTCAGGAATGTTCTTCAAAACTGGGATCAACTGAGATATATGATGCACCTTGTATTAGCCATTGGATAAACATTCAGATAACGCTGGCTGAGCTCAGGGCTGCTCTCAGTCGACAATGCAGTTTTACCCATTGGAGAGCATTAAATGGAGAGGATTGGAACTTGCTCACTAACATATGAATACTTGTACAGTAGAAGCAGAGTAAACTAGAAGTGATTTATCAGTGTAAGAGTTTTCCGTGTCAGAACCAGATAATATAGCTACTTAAGAACTTACAGTTTATGGCATTTAGCTTTAAACTTTATATCATAAAGATGCGACTTGGCATCCTATAGCCATCACTGAATTATATCAGGGTAAACACTAATGATTAAATATATCCAGTACATTTTTCACCTTTACTGCTAGAACAGAGTACAAAATGCAAAAAAATGTCCTCCTAGACATTTAAAAAAATACTCAATAACTGTTACACACACAGAAGGTATATATATATATATATATATATATATATATATATAGAGAGAGAGAGAGAGAGAGAGAGACTGAATTCTGAATCCTAAAACCACAATTTTAAGAATTACACCAAGATATCACTTAAAATTATATCAACATATCTATCAATCTGTCTGCCTTTTCATGTATCTTATCTATCAAGCTCTTTGCTGCCCTCTCCCAGACACGTACATACCTCTCAAGTGTACCTTATTATGAGGAATGTTTCTCATTTGGGGTCTTAAAAAGGCCCATGTTCCTCATTGTTCCACAATGAAAGGTTTGTCACACATTCAGTGTTAAGAGTATTTTTAATTGATTTCCATGATAAGTAATGCTGAATCATACCAATTTGTCATTAGAACTTGTAGGGTAACACATTTTAGCCATCTTGTGAGCTTCCTAGATGAAACTTTATTCCACATTTCGCCCTGTTGTTCCACATTATGAGACGTAGAGATCCAAACACTGGAGAAGGAAATGTGAGAGATATGCACAAGCATATGCACTCACAAAGCATTTTTTTTTTTTGCAAAGCAGTATCTATAGAATCTGAAAAAAATTAACATGGACACTGATGTTGTCAAACCACGGATTGAGTTACCTTCCTCCTGCTTGACCTCAATATGGAGGAGAAGCATTTTACAGTATATAGAATGATGTTAGGTTTTCAGTTTTGCCTGATTTTCTGCACGTGATCATGACTGTATTATTAATAACTTCTCTTTATAATGTAGTTGTCAATCATTTTTAAACTTGTGGGAAAGTTAAACAGCCAAAGACTGAAGTACAATTAAATGCAGCAGAATAACATTCAAGAAATCACATGGAGTTTCTTTCAGCTTAATAACTGAGAGAGTGTGGGAACCATGCAAATTTGTAACACGATGCAGCCAGGCAGAGCTTTTGTGAAGGTTATATGGAGCAGTATATTTAAGTATGGTATTTTGCTTTTTAGATTATGAAATACATTCACATATGTTTCGTTTAGAGATCTGTCTACCTCCTTGTACCTTTGGGTTAGAAAACGTATAATATTAAAGAATTGTTTTTTGTTTGAATTTTGTAATAATTTCAGGTATGTCGTTAATATTACAAGATGCAGCCAATTAAAAGTCAAAAAGCAAGGTATTCTCTCCCATTTGTAAAATTTCAAACTCTTGTGACTTCGGGATTAGGAGGTAAATGCCTAAATGGCTTTCTCCGTTATGTTTTCTAACAGTCTAATGAAGGAGATTATCAAAATGGTGGCAGACAGAGAAGTTTTGTTGCTATAAAGACACTGAACAGTAGTCATGTTTTGCATCTGTTAACTGTAGCTTGCAAATGTATCTGTAATCAGCCTAACTTACCATCAGCTTCTGAATATAGATTTTCAGCAGAAATATACTCAAGCAACTTACTTGAAGCATAGCAAATAATGATTGCTTAGTAGATTGTAAATAGGGAATGTAAATGTTTGTTGAAGAATTACGTTTTCAATATAAGGCAGTGCAAACACTGAATCGCTGAAAGCCACCTTTCAGTGAACAGGAGGTGGACTTTCTCAACTGTTGTGTGACCACTGAGTTGTTATATTTAAGTTAAGGGAAGTGTGGGTGGCCTCCCCAGGGGTGGGGTGGGGGTGGGGAGTCAGGGATCTTGAAATTGTGTTCACTGAAATTAATTATCAGCAAATCGTATTTGTGTATTTGTCAGCTGAAGCATAATCCTTCAACAGATAATCATGAATCCTCTAACTACTGGGTAAAATAGTAAAACCTCAGTCTGAGTATGCTAATGCATATCTTGATGAGGTGTTTATCCATTGAGAAGACAGGAAAACTTATTAAATATGTAGTCTATAGTGCAGCTGTATCACAGGCAGACTTCACTGTGAATGCTAAGAAAAGTAAACTGTGCATGGTGGAAGTTAAGTATTTGGGATGTCTTATATGAAGGGGGTGTTAAGACCTTAAGAATAAAAAAAACAGAGGCCATGAAAAATTGGCCTACATCCTCCATAAAAATACAGGTGAAGGCTTTTCTTGGTCAAGTTCCATAGAAAATGTGTAGCTCATTTTGTAAGTACTATCTGTCCTTTGACAGGTACCACAAAAGGTAAAGCTTCTATTGAAGTACAATACACCCTTGAGGCAGACAAAGCATTCACTGAACTGAAAAATTGGACTTGTAATACATGTGTTTGTGTGTGTGTGTGTGTGTGTGTGCGTGTGTGTGTGTGTGTGTGTGTGTGTGTGTGCGCGCGCGTGCCTGTGTGTGTGTGGATTACTGGAAAAAAATCCAGCTGGGTAAATACTCATTTTCACCAGACCCCCCAAGGAAAAAAACTTCCAAAGAATTACAAAAACATTTTAAGAACACTAATTTTACAATCTCTAAAAATAATGCAAAAATATCTACAGTTTAATTATATCTAAGTAGACATATTGTGAAAACGTTGGTTAAGAATAGATGCAACTTTTATGGCAATGATTTAATATTTAGAGAAATTTTAACTAATTTCTACAGAAATTTAAGGTAAATTAGTATAATACAAACAGGAACTGCAATATGAAGTGAGGGTTATGGCATGTTTAGGAGGTGAGTCAAGGGAGAGAACTTGATTAAAGTAAGGAAGTGAGTGAATAAGGGAGAGTAAGGTGGTGTAAGGTATGAATAGGTACTTGTTCATATATAGGGATATAGTTTACTCTGGGGTTGGGCAGATTTTTGGCTAGGAAGTCTTTCGGAATGTTTATAAAGGATCTGAGGGAGGATATTGACCTGTTGGATAAAGGTAAGGAGTTCCAATCCTTTGCAATATGGTATGAGCACAGACCATGCCCAACAGATTTGATATGTTTGTGGGCAGAGAGGAGGTTTTGGTCATTGGATTATAATGACCGAGTGAGAACACACTTGTGTGGAATGGTGTTAGACATTGACAAGCAAATGGATTCTGGGTAACTTTACAGGTGGTAAAAAGCTGTGTATATTTTAGTTGATGTGCTAATTCTAATCAATATAGGCTTTTTAGTGCTATACATTTGTGGGTTCTGAAAGGGGTATAAGCTGCAAAATTGCACACTTTGGCACAGCATTGTTCAGCTTTTGATTTGTGTGATGCCTGAAGGTTAGTAAGGAGGGCAGAGCCATAAACTAATGAGGGGAGGAGGTAAGTAGTGGCAAGTGTAGTTTTAGTTGAGTTGGTGGGTAAGATTTTGGCTCTGTAAATCATTCCTAGTTTTTGGTAATTTTCTTTATGCAATTTTGTATATGCAGGTCAAACTTTAAATTACAGTCTGCTGTCATCCTTAATAATGTGCTATGAGAGGTGACTTCAACTGTTATATTATTAAGAGAGAGGTTTTTAAATTATTTTTTTGCTTGTGTTTTCTTTTTTTCACGACAGAGGGATTTGGGAAAAAAATAGTAGGTTTTTTTTTTGGGGGGGGGGGGTCAAGCATGAGTTACAAAGTCATGTTTTAGTGGCTTTTAAAGCTTCCTGAGTAATGTTTGGAGATGTGCAAGGTTGTATGATGCACATATAAGTGTGGAATCATTTGTGCATTATATTGCACAAGCCTGTTGTGTGGATGTGAGAAGGATGTTAGTGAGAATGTTAAAGAGGAGGTTACCAAGGATAGAGTCTTGTGGTACACTAGTGATGACTGTGAGGTATGGAGAGAGGGTAGTGTGCCATTTTACTGACTTTTATACTTATTAGACAGGTAGCTTTTGAACCATTGAAGGGTGGGCTGAGATAGACCTAATGAGGACATTTGAAGTAGGAATTTGCTGGGACAAACTGTGTAGAAGGCTTTAGAGCAGTCTAGAAATAAAGGGAGGGGGCTAGTTTGCCATCATCTCTAGTTTTATTGACATTGTCTATAAAGTTTAGAAGTGCAGTGTTAATAGTATGGGAGGGACAAAAGCCATGTTGTTTGGGAGACAAACGTTCTTCCTGCCGGAAAATTTTAGCAATTGTTTTTGAATACACATTTCAAGTATTTTGGAGAGTGGGGGGATAAGATTGTTATAGGTCTAAAGTTAGTGATGTCTAGTAAATTTCCTCCTTTGTGTAGAGGGATAATATATTTTTCCAGCAGAGGTTATGTGCGATTCCTGGTCTGACCTATTAATAAGGATTGAGACAGGATAGGCAATACTATCGGCTGCTATTAAGGTACCCTCTTGGAAAGCCATTAGCTGAAGTAGAGCATGATTTGACATTAAGCCTAATTTTATATAGGATTTTGGGAGAGGTTTGAAGAAGAAGGTGGATGTGGTGATATGTGGCTGTTGGGTAGGGTTTAGATTGGATATTGGGGAATCCTTGGTTAGGGATGCTATACTATCTATGATATAAGAGGTGAATTCTATTGCAGTTTTATGTTTTGAGTTATTGGGAGCATGGTTAGGGTTGAATTTTTGGCTGGGAGGTAAGATGTCTTTAATGGCTGACCAGAATCTTTCAGGTTATGTTCACTATCATTCTGAAAGTTGTTATAGTATAGTTTTTCTCTTCATTTGTTTGCTTTTCAGTACGGTTGCAGAACATTCTGAAGTTTAAGAGACATTGTGGTATTTTATATGTTTACCATATTCTTTCCACACTTTTTTCTCTATCCTGCTTTAGCACTCTACTCTTCTGGATGACAAAATTGTATTGTTTGTAGTCTTTTCCTTCTAGGAGATGCAAGACAATTTAGGATATTAAGGTACATTGTGCTGAATTAATTTACAGCATCATCTATGGGGAAGATTCTTAGGATGCTCCAGTTAATAGGTGATAGGGTAATAATGAATATTTCTGCATTAAACTTGGACAAATTGCATGTTATTTTATAAACATGCTATTTAAGTGAATGTGTGAGATGTCTGGTTGTATAGATTGGGAGATGGTCACTGAGAGTGTCTGACATGGTACCTGTGTTGGTGAATTTTATGGTCTTATACTAGGATCCAGTCTAGTAAGGAATCTGATGTCTTGCTACAATGTGTGGGGCTATTAATTATTTTTGTGAAACTGTGAAACTTCATGCTACATGGAAGGGAGTTGGAGGTTATGTCCAACCAATATATACTGACATCCCCTAGAAGCATTTTTTTTCCTTGCAAAATTGTTATGGATATCCAATGTAGGATATCTTTCAGTTTAGCTGTATTATTGGCAGAAGGGATGTAAAGATCAGTAATGCATATCTGTTTCTATTTGTTTCTTCTCAAGAAAGCAATAAGAAGATCTGCTGAATTGAATTTTGATACTGGTTTGTTGTAGGGGGACATGTTGTTGGGAAATACTAAAGCAATGCCACCACTTTTTGTCTTTATACAGTTATTATGGATATATAGCTGGGCTGTAATTTTGGAGACATTTATGGTGGATTTAAGCCAAGTTTCAGCTATAGAGAGAATATCACACTTGTGTTGGGTAATCCAGGCATGTAGTTCCATAGTTTTATTTCTTATGCTTTTAATCTACATGGCAGCAAGATTTAGATTAATGAGGTTTGAGGTAGATCATTGTGGGGTTAGAACCGGATGTGGAACAGAATTGTCTTTATGTTGGTTGTGACAGATGGACCAGGATTAGGGTGAATATCTCCTCCTAGGAAGATTTTTGAATATTAGGGTATTACTGATTCTTGATTTTGGGGAGTATTTTACCACTTGATTTTATTTTGATGTGAGTTGAAATGGAGTCAGTCTATATCTAGGGAAAAGGAGAAGAGCGTCATTAAGTAGGTTTCATGCAACGTGTAAGGAGTTTAGGAGGGAAGTATGGATAGGCAGTTGGGACAAAGCTGGAGAGATGTTGAGAGCTATTATAGTCATGGTAGGATGAGAGCTGGCGCATTAGGTGCAGAAGCATAGAGGATAAGCTAAGGGATAGCATGGTTAAATAAATAGATTTATATTTTATTGATGGTAGGTAGATGGGAAGTAGGAATCAAGAAGGAAGCAAGATGTTGCAAGGGGGTATGATATGTACTGGTGTTGGACTCTGAAAGCTTGTAAAAGGTAGATAGGAAGGAGGTATTTTCTATGAAGGAAGAATGTTAGGTAGCCCTGATATCTTCTCTTGTGTTTCTGAAAAGTGAGGAATAGAAGGATTTGAAAGGATTGAATATGAAAATGTAAGACAGGTAGTAGTGAGGCTTTATTTGGGGGAAGTAGTAGTTGAAATATAGAGTAATAGATATGTACTATTAGGGAGAGGTCCTGAGTAGAATGGATATAGTGCAAAGCAGTATGGGAGGGAGAAAGGATGTTGTGTGAATGATGCTAATTGATACACAAAAGTCAGGAAATACAAACAGGAGTGTGTGAGTGTGTGTGTGTGTGTGTGTGTGTGTGTGTGTGTGTATGATAGTAGATAAGTTGTTTGGTGAGGGTGAGGGAGTGGGTGTCACAAGTGAAATATATATGTAGGAAGTATATTAATAGAGTAAGGGGGGTAGGAATTGGGGGTAAAGTAGGGGAGTAAAGCTTCCCACACTCAGAGCGATTATTACAGTGAACAATCAGTTTATAGCCAGAACAAAGCAGTTAACAAGGTAGCACAGTGTATAACAGGTTTTCTTTCATTTACTGAATGCAGAAATTAGGAAGGTAGGCATACACAGTGTAATCTATTGGTCAAGAAAAGAGAAAGTGGCCAACTTTGTAAGCTGTCCTTAGAGTTAATGGACTACTCCTTTGCGAGAATATCACAGCCACTTTCCAGAAAGGGGAAGGCACGTATTTGACTAGTGAAAGTTAATACACAGCAAAGCTTTTCATGTTAAACTTGCTTACATTGGTAATGACAAAGTTCTCAGTAAAAACATAAGGGAATTAGGCCTTATTGCAGAGTTCCTGCAATGTTGGGGTCAGGACTGCATATAGTGATCCCAGGCTCTGAAAGGAAAGAAAAGAGAAAAACTCTGATATTATACTGAGGCAATAAAGTTAGTACTTATTTTTAGAGATGGAAGAAGGACCATGGTGAATCAGAGCAAGAGAATATGAGGTATTTTAAGTGTAGAGACAGAAGTTAAGAACGTCTATGATTGTATGGTTAAAACAGTTTTAGCAGGAGGTATACTGACAGAGAATCACAGTAATACAGTTTATAAAAGCAAATTATCATAACATAGCACTGCACTGATAAGGACAATATAAAACCATCACTTAGTAAACATTCTTTGGATTAACCAGTATGTCACAAAAGTATTAAATATTACAAAACACCAGCAAACGAAATTATATACATACTTTTAAAGGGCACAGGCTAAACATACATAAACCTTATCTGACTTGAATGAAATTGAAACAAATACGGCATGCTACCAAGGTCTTTTCATTGTTTTAAATAGTCTTAGAATAAGTATATATGTAATGACACGTGGCACATACCTGCACTGTGAAGGAAGATGGTGATTGAGTGGAAGTGGAGACAAAAGTGAGGGCAGATTTAGCAATACATTCATCTACAGTGACCCTGCCACCCTCAGGTCACTTGTTACAGAGAGCAATCAGTTTATAGCCAGTACAAAGCACTAGTACAAAGCAGTTAATTTAGCACAAAGTAGAATGGATTTTCTTTCATTTACTGAATGCAGAAATCAGGAAGCTTAGGGAGACTAAGTAACTGGCATATACAGGACAGTTTATTGATCAAGAGAAGAGACAGTGGCTGACTCAATAAGTGGTCGTTAGATTCCAGCACAGGACAGACACTACTTGACCAGTTAAAGTTAATACACAGCAATTTTCTTCATGTTAAACTTGCTTATATTACACAATGACAAAATCCTCAGTGAAAACATTTGGGAGTTTGGCCTTGTTGCAGAGCTCCTGCAATATTGGGGTCAGGATTGGATGTAGTAACAGGCTATTGCAAAACGACAAAGTTCTTAGTGATAACTTTTGGAAGTTGGTTCTTGTTTTAGAGCTCTTGCAGTACTGCGGTCAGGATTGGATGTAGTGACCAGAAGCTATTGCAAAATCACAAAGTTCTCAGTAAAAACCTTCAGGAGTTGGGCCTTGTTGTACAGCTCCTAAAGTATCATGGTCAGGATTGGATGTACTGACCAGGATGAGAGTAGAATGGAGACAGCCACTGATGATGACAGGGTTAAAACAAAAAGGACTTATACTGAAGTTAGAGAAAATAATTTTGTCAACTTGAAAGTTGTGAATAACAGTGATCCCCCAAATAGTAAGTTAGATAAAAGGTTTCAGGAAGACTTGAAGTTGAATAATGGACAGGTAATGGAATCAGGCATGAACAATGAAATGCTCAAGGACAAGGTTTATAACTTGTGAAAGAAACTATAGAAGTTTGCAACTTCATTAATGTATTTTTAAGGACTGTATCCAGGTACAATGAGCTCCAAAAAGACTGAGGGTATTTAATTTGCAAATGGTCATGAGGAGGGAACATTATTACACAGTGAACTTTTGTAACTGTTCAATCATGTGGGAATTGAGTTTATGCAGTTATTGATGACAAATAATATCAGAACAATGGGGAAATGGAAGGAGAAGATTAGACAGTTGCAAGGAAGTATTACTAATGATTTAATGTTTGAATCCCACATGGAGCTTTACAAGATTTTTATCATAACATAGATAAATACTGTAAAGGTGTAAGACGAAGAAAAGAACTGAAATTTAAGAGGCATGAGAATGATTATAAATATAAAAAAGATATCCTAAACCTCAGTCAAAAACTGGAAACCAAACCTTACAAGAAATGGGTTTATGTAAACCTATATCAGATTATAATAATGGGCAGATGGAAGAAATAGAGCAAGAAGCATTTTTAGACTCTCACCAACTCATCAGACTATCAAAATGATTGGAGGAGAAGAGATGAGCCACAGATCATCCCTCAGAGGGAAATTCATACTCATTCAACAAGGATTATCAGGAAAGCAACAATATGTGAGGCATTAATGGACTGTTCAATTAGGGTGTGGCAGTGGGAGAGGAAGATATTAAGAAACTCAATTCTCTGAAGTCCAGGCCAACATGAAGGGACTCTGGCTAACAAAGTTTGCAGAAGATTGCAAGTTGGGAGCTATTATTAACTCCCCGAGTGATGTTGACATCCTACAGAATGGCCTCACTTGGCCTCACTGTGACCAAGGACTGATGTCGGAACCATGGTTTTAAGCTCAATGCCAAAAAATATGTTGTCACCCCCTTTGGAAAAAACCCAGTTCCCAGAATTATCACATTGATGGTAGTCCACTGAACACAGAAGATGTTATAAGAGATCTGGGAACAAAGGTTGACAGCAACCTCTCTTCTGATCACCACATTGCCACTGTGGTCAGAAAGTTCTTCTATTTGGCACATCTCATTACTAAGGGTTTTGCATCCAGGAAGAAAAAGGTCATTGTCTCCCTCTATTCTTCCCTCATTAGGCCAATCATCGAGTACAATGCCCCACTTGGCATGTACATCACTAGACACCTGCAACAACTGGAGAGGTTGCAGAAGTACCTCACAAAGGGGATCCTAGGCCATAAACACTTGTCCTATATGGACAGACTCAAAAAACTCCAACTATTTTCTGTCTCATATCACCTACTTAGAGACGATCTCTGCTTGACTTACAAAGCCATGTCTGACCCAGCTCTGTTAGAAATGGTACATCTAAAGAAATCCCAATCTCTCCACACCACACACTCCAGGGACCTCAACCTCATTACCACAATTAACAGAACATGCTGGAGGGACAGGTTCATAACCCCGAGACTGCCCATGCTATGGAACAGACTTCCCAAACATGTCAAGCAGAGCACCTTGCTGACCCTCTTCAGGAGAAATCTTGGTGAGTGGATGGGAAACATAAAATTCAGCCCGGGGATAATGCCAGTGGCTCTACTTGACAGAGGGACTGTAAACTAAGGATGGGTGGCACTATGCCAGGATAATCCTATGGCTAGGCTTGTAAAGGCCCCAGGGCCATTAGCCTAGTACACACCTATGAACCTAAAAAGGTACTGTTTTTGACTTTAGTGTACCATATTTATTTGCACCTATTTGGAAATAACTTTTATGTATTGGGAACTTTTATCAAAATGCTTTACTTTTGTGCCTACCAATACTTTAAATCTTGTTCATATTTTGATAGAGATAAAATTATATACAAGGAAATTGAACCTTGAGCTTCTGTTTGATGGAAAATTAACAAATGAAACCTGTGGATATAACCTTTCCCATAAGAGTACATTAACCCCCCCCCCCACACACACACACACACACTTCAATAGTATTATATAGTATTATATGAAAAGTTATGTGATCAGGACATAAGAAAATTTTCAAGAATAACAAATGGTTTGATTTTTTTTTTAACTTGTCAGCTGATGGAAAAACTGTTACCTCTCACTGAATGAATTAAGAAATAATTGTTATGAAACCTTTGCCTGGTTTGGGGATTGAGTAGTAAAATGGATAGCTACATGTAGCAATATTTTTATAATGTTTTTTTTTTTTTTTTTGTGACCGTGTCTTTGAATGAATTTAACATTTCTTAGTATAGAACTGATTTGTTAGTAAACAATATTTGCATTGAGAACAACCTTTCTAAAAGATAAAACTGAATATTTCATGGTTAATAACCCCCTTGTGCCTTCAATATGTGGTATCCCACATGGCACAAAAAATGTTTGAGGCCAGTTATGGTAGTGGGTGGATCCAGAAATGAACATCTGGCTAAGTATATCAATTTTATATTAAAAGAATTTCTTAATGATATCTATATCTATCTATATATATATATATATATATATATATATATATATATATATATATATATATATATATATATATATATACATGGGAGCCCTTCATTTGTTCGAACTTTCAATGTTTGAAACTCATATGGCTGACACCATATCAGCAAATGTTTGAAAGGCTGACAAATGATAGCGGAGATCCCACTACAGTGCAGGACTGGCTGATTCCTCTTTCCTACACTGTAGTGCACTCTTGGAGCGAGAATATTTAAGTAGTGGGGGGTGTGGGGGGTGCAGGGGGGCTTGCATAACACAGTTTTACTGTGTTTACAGGTAGGTAAATGGTGCTATTTCAGGATGTCGGTCTTTCGGAATGTCGATCATATGGTGTTGGCCATATGAAAGTCGGCATTCTGAACGGTCAACATTCTGAAGTAGACCCATGTGTGTGTATATGTATTTTTTGAGTCATGGCATTTTTTTAAAAGAGGTTGGTGAAATGAATTCCAAGAAGATGGAATTTTAGATGGGAGAGATGTTAAGGACCTATTCTTCATTATACTGCATGGTACTGGTTTACAATGGTGTTGTGAAGCTTTGTTTCAAGCAAGCAATCTATCACACAAGATTAATATGATACATTTATTTATGGAATTAATTTTATGCAACAATTATGTGTACTTTGAACTGAAGTATTATAAACAAATAAAAGAACTAGCAATGGGGATGGCAACAACCCCAGTCTTTTCAAATATTGTCCTGTAATGCTGGGAAACCAATTATGTTTTCCACTTAGTATATAATCAATACAATTACAAATATTTTAGATTTCTGGATGATATTTTCAAGATGTGGAAAGGGGATTTTGAAAAACTAAGTGAGTTGTTGGATAAATCTAACTACATCTTTTGTCAATTTTACATTAGAATGAAGTGAGAAATGTTTACACTATTTGAATGTAATTATAAAGAAAAACAAGGTGGCTAAAATATGTGAGTCAAACATTTTTAGAAAGCCAGCCTTCTCTAACAGTTAATTGATTTTTAATAGTAGCCATCCCCTTGTGGCAACAGAAAAAAAAAAAAAGGAACAGATGATATGATTATCCAGGCTTGTTACAGAAGATGAAGAGTTTAAAATAGAAATGGAAAAACTAAAGATAATGTTTATTGAAATAAAATATCCAATAAATATGGTAGATAATATTTACAAATAAGTGAATACAAAAAGGCATAGTAGTTTGCAGCCTAGTTTAAAAGTTCCTAGAAGTGTAAATTTAAGGGTAAAATGAATAGATGATTTTTTGTAAAGCTAAGGTGTTGTTCTATAGAAGTGGGGTGAATGAAGTAAGTAAAATTTATTTTAAGTAAAAATTGGGTTGAAGCTATTCAAACCTTGGAACTTTATGGAAATTAGGGATAAGCCTCAATATAGTCTACAAAAAGGAAAATGTTAATAATGTGCCAAATTGCAATAATAAAAATGAGATGTTTAAATATGGGGCATGCTTATATTGTCAGTATCTTAAAGACAGTATTAGTATAAAGTGATTTTCCTAGGACTATAAGAAATAATGGGATATTAAACTGTGCTTAGGCAGGGGTAGCTTTAGTGGTCATCTGTGTAGTATGCCCTGCTTTTTATTTTGAAAAATAATACAACACCTAAAGAACAGGATTTATCAAAACATATATGCTATTAGGATAAAGGACAACAGAAATGCTTTGAGTGCTCATGTTTAGAAATGTCCAGGTTTTAAGAAGCTTATTTTTTACATATTACAGAAGGTTACTAACAACGTTAAGTGTAACACAGACCCCTGGAATTAATGATAAATTATTTACTTATAGTATTTTAGTTGTAAATGCAAGCAAAGTTTAATGGAGATCAGGCTGGGTATTAGATAAGTGCAAGCTGAAATATTTATTTTGGGTTCAATAGTTTTTTAATGTTAGTAAATGTTATTTATTTAATCATTATTATTTAAAAATGGTTTGTAAAACATGTGTCATATATAATGTGTTCTTGTACATTTTGCTATAGGTATTCATTTTTTGTAAATTTGAATCTATATTGCAGCAGTTTTAAATGTATGATGCTTTTTTATTTTAATTAGCTAATGGGGCTTGACTGATTGTATTAAAAGCAGGGAAGTGATGTCTACTTTGTTCTGAT
Organism: Protopterus annectens; assembly: GCF_019279795.1. Taxonomy (NCBI): domain Eukaryota; kingdom Metazoa; phylum Chordata; order Ceratodontiformes; family Protopteridae; genus Protopterus; species Protopterus annectens. The sequence goes on along the minus strand of NC_056725.1, from coordinate 1,789,609,116 downwards.
GAAGTTCTGGTAAAAAGAGGAAAGAAAGGGCTGAACCACTTTTTGATAGATGAAGTACTGACCAACTTTTTTTTAATTTTTGTAAGTGTTTTTGGTTCACACTTTTTGAGGATTATATCATGGTAAATTAATATACAGATCACCTGTTATGAGTGCTTGCAGTAAAATTCTTTAGCACTTTCCATATCCTTTTCTCCCCATTGACAAACAAGATCATTGTGGCAACACTTCAGGTCATTGTAGTGCTGCATGCACTGCTCGCCAGTTTGGGTGATGTCCATGGCATCACTCACTGCCCTGGCGAGGCAGTAACAGGCATCCATTATGTAATGGGGACCATCATAAGAGGTCCCCAGCAAGCAAACCCTGTGGTATATTTAAAGAAAGTAAAGAAATGTCTTGGATTTTTTTTCTTGTACCACCTGGAACCCAGTTACAATTATCACCCTCAGAAGTCATAGTCATTTTAAAGGTCGCAGTCTTGAGTAACATGATAGGACATTCATGAAAAAATATTATATGGTTCTTATTTGCTTCTTGCTTGGTGTGATGGATCTGCAGTGTTCTTAAGACACTCAGTCTTGCTGGCTGGATTCTTGCTAAAATTCAAAGTCTGATTATATTTGCATTCACAGTCTGTTGCATACAGAAACTTGCAGAATATACACTGATGAGAGAATATACTTTGCAGCATCAACTTTAAAGAGCAGTAACAAATAACTTTTTATAATAAATCAAACGAAACCACGTTGCAGCTTAAAAGTACTGTTCCAACTTTACTTCTCATATAGTACAGATGATGTGAGAGATATAACATTTACCTCAGAACACCAAATGTGTTCCTACCATATCCCTAAACAACTGGATTTATACAGCTCTTTATATACTCTTTTTAAACATATTTTGGAGAATTGCTTATCCTGTAGAAACAATACTAAACTTCCTTGTTTAACAATGTCTTGTAAGAGACCAGCTTTTCTGACAGTGTGAATATCCTGTAACAGTGTCCTGATGTCCATGTAGAAAAACATATTTTTGAGGAAACACATTGTCTGTATTCTATTTGGATCTGTGTATATGACCATATGTTCTTGTACCAATGCTGATAAGCATATCCTGTTTTTATGAAGAAAAACATATTTTTGAGAAAACACATTGTCAGAGATCAGCTTTTCTGACAGTGTGAACATCCTGTATTTTATTTGGATCTTTGTATACTGTTCTTGTCATATCCTGTTTTTCCATGCAGAAAAACATGTCATTGTTCTTTAAAAGCAGATTTTGTATTTTTGCTCTTGCATGCATCTTGTTTTGAGTCTGTAAGGGAAAAATGTCCATTCAGCAGATTCCTTTTCCAAGCCATGGTCATTTAGTATGACTGCTGATCACATATTACTTCAAGCCTTTTCTTTCAGCATATTTACAACATAATTAATTTCAGATTTATATTCATAAAATCTAACAATTCCCTCTGTTTTTAAACATACTCAAAACATTTTATATAGAAAACACAAGAAACAAACCTTTAGTTTGATACAACAAATCAAAATGCAATGTTAACTCTTTGCAACTGTTGAATTAACTATAAGAGACAGTAACCATGTGCTACTGCAAGCATACACTACTGAAAACACACAATTTCAATGTCATTTTAACCATAACATTGTGGTCATGTCTTTGAACTGCTACAATGTATTCTGTACAGTATGTATTTACACAGACTGTTTGCTATTTATGCATTTCAATCTAGTAGGTATCCTGGACCCACTTTTTTAAATATGTTTTTTTCACACATATTCATTACTAGACATTAATTTCATTTGTACTGAATTCTTCTGCATTTGTACATACAATGACTATAAATTACATTTAGTCTAATCTTACAAATTTAATTAAGCAAAATCTTGGAAAATGTTTGTCTCTTTAGAAATATCTAGTGGAATTGACACCAAATTCATATGTCCTGTTATTTTAAACTACATACTCAACAATTATTAAAAATATTCATGCTTTTATACCAACATTGTTTTGCCAAAAACATATTGAAATAGTGACCATTCTTGCTATTAGAAACATTTATGCATTTTTGCATATCTTTATTCTCTCTTGTATAGCTGTAATCAGTTTTAAGCCATCTCTTGTTTTTTTTTTTTTAACTATCTCTTGTATAGCTTTACAGTTTAACAGGTTGTAAATATAATTTAATTCTAAACAATACAATAATAACCATTATGATAGCTATTAACAACTTGTAAAATATCTTATCCTGTCAGGTTTAATCCAGTTTACCAGTATTTCTAATACACTAATACCTGTTTTTTCCTCTCCCTAAAAGAGTATTGTCAAGAAGGAATGAGATATTTTTTCCTGTAGCTTTATTTTAGACCCTTATTATTTATTTTTATGTAGCTTTATTTCAGACCCTTGTCACAGTCTGTTTATACAGTCAGTGTAAAACTGAGAAAGTACCCTCCCTGTAGTACTTCAGCACTGTTTACCTGCCCTATGCTGTGAAAATAGAATGTATGTTAGCCTAACACTATGGTTATACATTTATTTTATTAAATTATGAACTTTTGTCTGATTTGATAATTTTTTATAAAGCTTTTGCTGTTTACTACCACTAGTAGGCGTTTACATTCTCCTGCACAATTGATTTGAACTGTATATATATTATAGCCCATTTGCTGGCTGTACTTGATACAACTGAGGTTTTTTTTTGTCCTTTTAACATTTACTTGCAAACAGATTATCAGTGACATCTATGCACAATTGTGGCATTTTATGACAATTACTAAATAGTGTTGCCTGTAAACATTTTAACAATTATGTTTTAATAACAATGATGTTTTAGAAAAACTCAAGTTACTTATCTGGCAATCAGTCTTGTTTATCTTATCTTTCCAGCATTTCCTGTAACTATTCATTCAGTCTAGGAAGTTCTGAGCTCACATTTCATACTCTGTAAACTATAGTTAATTCTTTTGGCATTTTTCCTTTAATGTGATTGTGATTTGCATAACTATGCATTTATACAACATAAATAGACATCATTTTACAATTACCTTACATGGATTTCAGTATTTTTTTTTTTTTTAATTATTTAACTATTTAACTGTCCTGCCATTAATTTTACAAAAACTGTTTGACTAATGCCATCTGTGATTTTATTTTTAAAATTCAGAACTTTAACTGTTTGGTGTTACTATATAATTATAAACAAATTGTAAAAAACAAAATAGATATTAGTTTAACCAACACATTTATATTTATATTATTTATATTTGCTGTTGTCTGCCTGTTATTCTTGTGTATTGTAACAGATGTACTCTAGATGAAAAGAACACACATGCATGTCTGTCTTGTATATGTATATCTTTATACAAGCATGTCATGTCTTGTGACTTTAAATTTTACTCATCTATTTTATTTAATTTTATACATTAGAACAGTTTTGTTTACCTTTTGACTATGCTAATGAATGGCATTCATATGCTTTACTTTACTGTAGTACTGATAGATGTCTTGCTTTAACTGAATGAAAGTAAAACATTTAAGAATGATTTGTCCCTATCATCCTACCATGTATGTTTAACCATTTTCAAAACATAAACATATTATAAAATATATTTCTTTTGCACAGATTAACTGTGTATGCAGGAAATTTCCAGTCTCTGTCAGTTCAGCTAATTTATAGTAAGCTGTTCTGCTGAATTTGAAACTCCTATGCACTTTTGAAAAGATGTGTGTATAACTTGTCTAAGCTTCCTGAACTCATTGTGTCTGTCTTTTAGAAGTTTACTACATTGCTTTATAACAAAATGTACTAGGGGTTCTATCAGTAACTGATTTGACTCACATGTGGTGACAGGACATAACTGTTCAACATCAGAATGTAATGGAAACACTTTACCCTTAGTTAATTCTTCAGATCTGTCTTTACAGTCTATTTTTTTAGCAATATGATGCAATATTATTTTATGACATAATACACAAAATGCAGTTTTTGTTGAAGCACACAATAAACATTTGTCATATTTCACATGGTTTTCTTTGAGATACCAGCCAAACATTGTAATACATTTGCATAATGCCTTACTATCAACCAGCCCTGATAAGGTTTTACATTTACTAATGTGCTGTGTATACCAACATAGCAATTTACTAAAGTTTGGTTTACTCCTGCATGAATTATAAATAATATCCATACTATCTAGTAATATACAACCTGTCTAGGAATACAGAAACTATATATGAATATACAAACTGTCTTAAGAATATAAAAACTCTCTTAAGAATATACAAACTGTTTTAACATCATCCACACTAAATATGTGACACAGAAAAAAGTCTTACCAGTTAGCAAGAAAACAGGTGATCAGGCTGCTATTGCAGATGGCTGGAAATTTTTCAAAGTCACTTGAGAAGCTGGGAAAGCACAACAGGCAGTGGACTGATGGGCTAGTGGATATCCCCCTTTTCTTGAAGAATTTATGGCACTGCGAATTTCTTGAACTAATCTCACTCCGGATATTAGACGTCTAAAAAACTTTACTACTGCAAGCTGCATAAACTGGAATACTTCGGTTCAGAATTGACACATACGTACAAATGTTAGTTACTGCAATTTAACTGAAGTGACCCTCTGCAGGGCTTACCATCACTCCTCCTGTGGTTGAATGCAGATTGTAGGTTCAAATGCAGGCTAGCTTGCCATTGAAAAAATTATATGGAGCTAGTCACTCAGCTGCCTCGCCATTGAAAAAATTATATGGCTCTTACTTGCTTGCTTCTTGCTTCTTGCCTGGATGAATTCTTGCTAAAATTCAAAGTCTGATTATATTTGCATTCACAGTCTGTTGCATACAGAAACTTGCAGAATATACACTGATGAGAGAATATACTTTGCAGCATCAACTTTAAGCAGTAACAAATAACTTTTTATAATAAATCAAACGAAACCACGTTGCAGCTTAAAAGTACTGTTCCAACTTTACTTCTCATATAGTACAGATGATGTGAGAGATATAACATTTACCTCAGAACACCAAATGTGTTCCTACCATATCCCTAAACAACTGGATTTATACAGCTCTTTATATACTCTTTTTAAACATATTTTGGAGAATTGCTTATCCTGTAGAAACAATACTAAACTTCCTTGTTTAACAATGTCTTGTAAGAGACCAGCTTTTCTGACAGTGTGAATATCCTGTAACAGTGTCCTGATGTCCATGTAGAAAAACATATTTTTGAGGAAACACATTGTCTGTATTCTATTTGGATCTGTGTATATGACCATATGTTCTTGTACCAATGCTGATAAGCATATCCTGTTTTTATGAAGAAAAACATATTTTTGAGAAAACACATTGTCAGAGATCAGCTTTTCTGACAGTGTGAACATCCTGTATTTTATTTGGATCTTTGTATACTGTTCTTGTCATATCCTGTTTTTCCATGCAGAAAAACATGTCATTGTTCTTTAAAAGCAGATTTTGTATTTTTGCTCTTGCATGCATCTTGTTTTGAGTCTGTAAGGGAAAAATGTCCATTCAGCAGATTCCTTTTCCAAGCCATGGTCATTTAGTATGACTGCTGATCACATATTACTTCAAGCCTTTTCTTTCAGCATATTTACAACATAATTAATTTCAGATTTATATTCATAAAATCTAACAATTCACATCAATGGAAATTGCAGGTGTCATCTGATGCACATTAATGGACAGCAAGGCAGTGCAACAGTGCACAATGCTACCACATTGAAGGTCATAAATGAAAGGCATGCTAGGGCAGTGTTTGCAATGTGAAAGAAATGCTGGTGTAATTGTATGTAGTCCATACAACCCACAACTCATTCAGTTATTGCACTACAGCACCTCTAGTGGCCACAATATGGCTTAACACACCCACTTTCCTGAAGGGGTTACAGACTCACTTAGTTATATACAATATATGTTTTGGTCATTCATTCCTGTTCATGTTTATGTAAAAACCTCTTGCACAGCTTAGATCTGGTATGCATTGTATGAAATGATATTCAGAGACAGGCATCCTTAATTGCCCCATAATTATCTTACTATGAGCCAATAAATAATGTGATAAAAACACCATGACTATTGCAGATCTATTATGCTATGGAAACTTGCTACTTGGCAATAGAAAAGCAGTGTTTACTGCAGACTGCAGTTGTTGGAGAACCTATAGAGCATACCATGACTATTGCAGATCTATTATGCTATGGAAATTTGCTACTTGGTAATAGAAAAGCACTGTACACTGCAGACTGGAGTTGTTAGAGAACCTATAGAGCTGTAACCTGCTGAGATAAGTCTACAGGGGACAATTATATAACAGTAGGTTGTATAAGTAAGTTTACTGTTTTTATTGCTTTTTATTAACATTTTATAAAAATATGACAGAGCAATAATGAGATAACCATATACAAGTAATTGCAAAAACTCACCACAATATCATGACTGCACAAATATAAGCCTTCATTAAATTGTAGATGTAAACCACCCCTCCCCCTCCTTCATCAAATATATAAAAAAGATCATCAAACTCTATCTCTAATTAAATGCTGCCTATCAAGCTACTATCCAGATGATAATATTGCCTGACCTTACTCCATTCTTTGTAATCCATATTTTGTTTATTTTAGCACTCTTGAGCACACATGATTTTATGATAGGTCTTGATATTGCTCTTCACTATATTTTCTTTCACCCTTACATCATTGCCTATCCATGCCTTAGCTATACATTTCCTTAACCAACATCCTAAAAATAATACTAGTAATTTTCAGATCCCACACATCCATATTTCTCACCTCTGACACAAAACAGACAGAATTGCCTACACTTAGGAACTACCTTTATAAAAATTTCCTTCCATACATCTATAATATCCTTCTAATATAACTTAACCTTATCACAGCCTCCAAACACAAGAGTTTGGCCTGCATCTGACTCCCAACACCTCCAACATATACCATCAACAATCTTCCAACCTTTCAACAATTGTAATGGGAACCTGAACCATCTTTGTATCAATCTCATATGGTGATCCCATACCTGTGGTAGAAATTAAGCTGAACCCCCATTCTAATGACATACTCTGTCTGTCTTATCAAATCTTACTCCTTCATTCGCTTCCCATCTCTCACATAATTTATTCATTTCCTTTCCATAAATATGCCTAATCAGCTATCTGTAGATTTTTTACACTTCAGAGTCCTTCCTCACTATTACACATGACAGTGCACCCCCCATTTTACAATGTCCTCTCCCTAACAACTACCCCTTTCTATGCCAAAGTCTTAAACTACAGGTGTGTCACCCTCTTCAATTGCTCATATTGAAGCCATGCTTTTTCAGGTAGCTGAAATTTATCCTTGAAATGTAACTGCTCCGCAAATTCTAATTTTCATTCCTCAAAACAACTTAACAAATGGGGCGGAGCTCAGATGGCACTCTGAAAGCAGCACTTTTTAGAGCTCCTTAAAACTACTTTAAATAGCAGGAAAATGATTCTTTTGTTTTAGAAAAAATAGTTAAATATTGTTCTTTACCATTTTTACTACTATCATACCAAATTTGGAATATATTCTTCAAAAGTTCTTGTCAAAAATATCTGGAGTTTAAAACTGATCTGGGAAGATGAGTAGTACAAAGACTTCACATGCAGAAACTACTCTGAGGAAAGAAATCCAGTCGATGTCTTCAACTCTACAAGAATTATCTCTCAAAATGGACAGTTTCAAGGACAATTTAGAAAATTTGAGAGAAACTTGTCATAATCAAACTGAAACCTTTAAAGAATGACCTCATCAGCATCAAACTAAAATATTAAACATCAAAGAGTCCTTATCTGATATAGATGGAAGGCTTAAAGAGGAGGAAATCCAGGATGAATTTCTTCAGCAGCAGAATAAATGGCTTACTAATAAGTTGGATGATATGGAAAATAAAGAAAGGAGGATTAATGTGAGAATCTTTGGGTTACCTGAGAAGTCTGAAGGTGATGATATTATCTCCTTCCTTAATTCCTGGTTACCTGACATCCTAGATCTGAAAGAAGGATTCTCATATGGTGTAGAAAGAGCTCACAGAGCTATTGGGAAACCCATTCCTTCATCATCAGCATCCACACCTAGATCTATTGTGGTTAAATTTCTTTCTTATCTTGATAAAGAACGTGTTCTTAAATGCTTAGCATACCCTGCAAAAATAAGGATTTTTATTTCAAATAAGGACAATCAATGACATTGAGGAAGCAATGAACTTCATTAAAAATAACAATATAATGACAGTTCCAGAGGAGATAGATTGGTCTTTAACTACTTCACTGAAAAGATCCCCTGAGAAAAATAATTGGATTGATGTGAAGAAAAAAAAGCAAAGAACTGATTCAAAAAGTATTCCTTCTTCTGCTTCTCTCAAAGAATCAACTAAAACAAAAAATATCCATGCTGAAGGTAATAAAATATGTATTGTCTATTCACTCTATTAAGTATTTTACAAATTATCTCTCAATAATACTAATATTACATAAACATACTTCATGTATGCAAGATAATTTTTGAGATTACCACCCCTAGGTTTACTTCTAACTGTTTCCAAAATGCCAAATTTAAAAACATGGTCTATCCCAAATGTTGATATATGCCTATATAGGGCATTTTTAGTATCCTCCTTCCTGATGGAATACATGTGTGAATAGATTCAATGCCTAAATTGCCTCTCAGTTTTGCCAATATAAAAATAATGGCAAGACGAGCAGATAGCAATATAAACCAGCATAGTAGATCTACAATTACCCTTGGATAGATACAGTTTGGTATTGCATGTATTGTTTAACCAAACACTATTAGACTCTAAAATGTGTCTACACTGTTTGCAAGCCCCACATTTTGTGGTATTGGACATAGTCTGTGGATTTGATGGTGTCTTACTACCCAAAATCGATTTTAAATTTTTGCCCATCTTGAAAACAAACTTTGGTTCAAGTCCCACTATATTAACAATGTCCTGGGATGATGTTAAAATGTGCCAATTTTTGCGTACTATATTTTTATACTCCTGACTATAAGGACTATACTCGATAATTAAAGCCCTATTGTAGATGTTAGTAGATTCCTTGACATATCGTGTGGTGTTTATTGTACCTAGACCTTCCATAGGTGTACCCATATTCAAACTCAATAGAGGGAAATAGCTGGACTCCCTTTTACTCAACACATATTTAATAACATGCTCCAATATCCCAGAGTCATATCCCCGCTCAATAAAAAGACTAGTGATATATTTTAACTCTTTGATCATATCTTGATCATTGGACGTCATTCTCATGGCCCTGATACATTGGCCTTTAAAAATATTTCTTTTTAATTTAAATGGATGAAAACTGCTGTAATCCAGATATGAATTAGTAAACATGCTCTTCCTGTAGACTGAAGATTTAAACCCTTCAAAATCCACTGTAATCAATGTGTCTAAATAAGGGACGCCAATAATGCTTTGCGTAGAAGTGAATTGGAGAAAATCGCAACTACTATTCAAATGTCCTATAAAATTCTCTAAAGAGCTACTATTACCTTTCCACAAAATGTATATGTCATCTAGGTAACGGGAATAGTATAATACATTATTAAAATGTGTACTGTTAAATACATGATTCTCCTCCCAATCGAGCATGACCAAATTAGCGAAGATGGGTGCACAAGAGGCACCCATCGCTACGCCTTTGGTCTGCCGAAAGATTTCTCCCTCATAGTATATAAAATTATATTCCAGCACTATGCTCATAAGCTCAACTAAGATGGAAATTTTATCCCAACTAAAATTGGTATGCTTTCTCAGGCTCCTAGTAAAGGCTTCCAACCCTTCCTCGATTGGAATACTACTGAAGAGATCAATCACATCAATAGAACAGAATATTAGGTTATTGACATCAATATTAACAGGGAAATTTCTCAAAAATTCCCATGAATCTTTAACAAGATGCTTTACTTTATCATAAATAAATTTCAAAGAGGTGTCAATAACTACCCCTACAGGGAAAGTCTTGGCTTTATTCCCAGAAACGATAGGTCTTAAAGGGGGATTTAGATGGTCCTTATGCACTTTTGGAATGCCCACAATAGTGGCCAAAATCGGAAATTCAACTGTCATAAAGTTATAATACTCCTCAGTAATTCTTTGTTGTAACATATACTCTTCCAAAAACATATCTATTCTTCGATAGGCAATGTTTAGTTCATTTAGAGAAGCCACCACATAATTACCAGATGAATGAAGTATATTGTGTATTTTCAAACTATATGTAATCGTATCGAAAATAACAATGCCTCCCCCTTTGTCGGGCTTCATAATCCTATGACTACCCTCGGTGCATAACTCTCTGAGAATCAAAGCTTCTTCATTGGTCAAATTCGAAAAAGTTTTAGATTTCTTTTTAGAACCAATGGACTTATTAAATTTATGAATCTCCTTGATGACCTTATTTTCAAAAACGGAGATACATGGGTTAGTAATAGGAATAAAAGTACTTTTTTTTCTTAGCCTGGTCTGGACTGGCTCACCACGATTCTCATTGTTAGTATAGTCAGGATTATTAAACTGAGTGGCCAAGTTCAATTTTCTAATATACTTCTTAAATTCTAATACAGAATCAACTACCCGAAATGAAGGTGTTGGAATGAATTTAAGTCCCTTAGAAAATAAACTAAAATGTGAGGTGTTTAATTGAACATTGCTGTAGTTGTAAATTTAAAAATTCCTATATTCACTAACAACATTGTTAATATTCACTATATCCAAGTTGTCAGAAGAGCCCTTCTTTTCACTTAAAATACTACAATGGGGAGGCATTGCTAATATTTTTTTCTCCACTTGCCGACTTGCCTCCAATTCCTCTGAGACTTGTTTGTCCGAGGGGATAAAAAAAATCCTGCTCCAAATTTGTATAATATGTGTCATGTTCAGGGACTCCATCCAATCTATCTGAACTAATATTTTTCTTATTATTCCCCCACTTGTAACTAGTATGTCTATTGTACTGTTCCTTGTCCCTATGTATTTTATTGAACTTTCGTGCAAAAGCTTTTCTTGCCCTATCATCGGCCAAAGAAAATTGTTTATAATATAACTTTTCCCATTGTGCAAAAGCCAAATCCTGCAAAATGCTGTTATTTAAATTTTCCACATCTGAAATGGTTTTGCGCAGTTTTAAATCATTATATTTAATCAGCTTCTTCATAAATTCAACCCCAAAAGTGTCAAACATATCATTAAAGTCATTTTCTACATCCACATTAATATCAATGCCCAATGGCAGTTTAAAAAACCTCAAACCCATTGGCACAATATGCGCAGCGATGCAGTAATTTAAATATGCATTGTCAAGTTTTAAAGCGTTTATAGTGTTTAGTCCTTTGCCAAACGTATAGATAGAGTCTCTTAATGTACCTCTTCTTGGAATATTAACATTGTGATATTTATTCGCATGAATGCTATCAAATTTACAATCACAATTTAAAAATTCTTCTAAAGTTCTTTGAATGGTCACGTTCTCCTTCCCATTCTGATAATTGTTAACATTAGTCTTAACTGGAAGAGTACCTTTCGGACGGGAAGACTCACCCGTCGCTGTAGCATATGTTCGACTCTGTTTTGGCCTAGTTCCAATTCGTTTCGCTTCCTCAGCAAAGTTAGTGAACGAAAAATCAAATGTAAAATCACAAGTGTCAGCTCTGATATGATCCGCTGTGGCCACGGACTCAGGTAAATCAATCTCGACTCTTGCTGCCGCAGCAGTACCCTGTCCATTAGGAATCCCCGGAGATGAAGTGGAGGGCGCCTCCTCCTGTTCGATAGTTAGAAGTTGCGTGTTAATGTCATCCTCATGTGATAGTCTCACGCTAACCGATCTGTCAGTATTATCAAAACCGGGAAGTTTGTTGCCAGTAATATTGCTAGACATATTCATGTAAATTCTAAATTTACCAAAAAGCTGTAAAATCTTCATTACCTCCCCGCGCAAGGACGCCACTTCACAACGAAGACTGGTAAGCTCCTTGCAATGGTCGGGTGAGGCACCGCTGAATGGACTGTGAGAAGAACTCATAACAACTCCTGAAAAAAGCAGGTTGTACAAAACAAATTCCAAATGGAAAATGGCAGCCAAACAACCCGCAAACTGCCTGCTCGCAGTAAAAATCAGCTGAACCAAACAAACGGAAGTAAAATCCAAACAGCTTTAATGAACAGCCAAATGTTGAGCGCTTTCACTCGCAGATGGCGAGTTTCATCAGAACACAAATGCATAAAATCACTGTTGATTAAATAGTAAAAAAGGCGCCAAAATCACAACAATCAACTATATCAGATATACTTAATACACATAATTTCTGATATACTATTGAAAATTAGAATGCAAATGTAAAAAAATACAGATGTAAAAAGACGTAATAAAAAATTGCCACAATAAAAAATTACTATGAAAAAAATTCCTATGAAAAAAATTCCTATGAAAAAAATTCCACAATACAGATGCAGAGCTGACTAATCTAATTTTACATAAACTTGAAACATGTTGGTGTAAATATATATAAAATACATTGCAACAATACTTTATTCATCCCAACAATAATAGAGGCTTTATTGACAGGCAATCATTAATTCCTGGCTTTGTCAAAGCCACTAATTCTTCTGAATATAAATGAATCCATTGTTATGAAGAGAAAAGACCTTTATCTTCTTTGGACTACAATGGCAGTCACAAAAAATGTATCGCTAGGAAATGGAACTCCTCTATCATCCCAACATTTGATGATTTTCTAATTCTATTGAAAGATGTAGCACTGTTAGAAATCAAAGTCAAAGAAATGACAATCTTTCCTAGGAAATGGATAAATAATCCTTGGAAGAAAGTTCTCTCCTTAATTGAGCCACTTAAAACAGACACAACTTTACCTTCAGCTACTTGTACACCAACTTCTTAGCTCAATGCTTTCTGGAATTCATAAACTCCAATACCCTGGATCAACTTATCCACATCCCCACCAGGGGCAACAATATCCTAGACCTAGTCATTACCAACATGAGTGACTGGTGTTTCACACCTGAAGTCAACTCTTCATTGGTCCGATCCGACCATAAGTTAATCACCCTTGATATCTAGATCCCGCCCCCACCCCCCATTAAGGAAACCATGGTAAAAAATTTCTCCAAAGCCAACTTCATGCTTCTTAAGACAGAAGTGGTGAACTTCATGACACCCATGCAGATGGACAATGCAGTTACAACTGCTGAATCCTACACAAATGCACTCTATAAGCACTTAAACGAGTGCATGGATTGTGCTATCCCAAACAGAGCCAAGACGCTATCCTCCAAAAAAAGGAAGCCAATCTGGTGGTCCCCTGCCATGAACAAACTGTACAACAGAAGGAAGAAACTGTTGCAAAAGAATAAAATCCCATGAGTGGAGGAGCTTCCTGGTCAGCCTCAGTTAGAAGCTGAGATCCTTTATAAGATCCTCCAAAGCTAGCTATGAAAACAAATTCACCATTAATTCTAAGGACAACCACAAAGCATTCTATAGCTATGTCAAGAATCTTGATGGCAACACCCAGATCTGCTCTGAGTTACAGCACAATGGCACAAAAATTACAGACCCAACTGATATTGCCAACATCCTGGCAGATAGGTTCAGTGCTATCTTTACCCCCCCCCACCCCCTAAAGGGCCCATCTCTATACAGGAAGAATGTAGAGTCCCTGTAATCACAACTATGCAGGTAAAATCTGCACTCTCTAAAGACAAAACCACAGCATCCATGAGACAGGACAACATCCCAGGCTGCGTTTTACACAAACTTCAGAATGAACTGGCTCCCCACCTAAGCACCATATTCAATAATAGCCTTGCATCAGGCTTTGTGCCCACTGAATGGTGCACAGCAACAGTTATCCCACTCCACAAAGGGGGAGCCACCACTGATCCAGGGAACTATCGACCTATTAGCCTGACGAGCCTGGTCTGCAAGGCCATGGAACTTATCATCATGGAACTCATAAACAAAGACATTGGTAACCTCTAAACTCTGGCTCCCATCCAGTTCAGGTTTTTGAAAGGCAGATTATGCCTCCTGAACCTGATCGACTTCTTTGAGGCAGTCACCAAAGCCATAAATGAGGGTAAGGTGGTTCACACAGCCTATCTTGACCTCGCCAAGGCTTTCGACACCATCCCCCATTCTGGAATTATAGCTAAACTCACTAAACTAGGTATAAATCCCTACATCACAAGATGGGATGCCAACTGGCTCACTAACAGAACACACACTGTAAAAGTTGCAGACTCCAAATCTGACCTCAAAGCAGTGACAAGTGGAGTACCACAGGGTTCCGTCCTGGGACCTCTCCTGTTTGGTATCTACTTCTCTGAAGTACAGGCTAACACAGAAGGCCTCTGGCTAATGAAGTTTGCAGATGACTGCAAACCAGGAGCCATAGTCAAGTCCCCAAATGATGTGGACATCCTACAGAAGGGCTTCACTGAGACAGATGTCTGGTGTCAGAGCCATGGCCTCAAGCTCAATGCCAAAAAGTGCAGTGTCATCCCCTTTGGTAAAAACTCTGTACCCATGAACTACCACATAGGCAGCAATCTACTTAACACCGAATGTGTGATAAGGGACCTTGGGACCCAGGTGGACAGTAGTCTCTCCTTTGATAGTCACTTCGCCACAGTAGTCAGGAAGTCCTTCTATGTCACACACCTCATCATAAAAGGGTTCTCATCCAGGAAAAAAGAGGTCATTGTTCCCCTCTACTCGACACTCATTAGACCCATTATAGAGTACAATGCCCCTTTTGGAATGTACCTCACAAGACATCTGCAGCAGCTGGAAAGGCCACAGAAGTACCTCACAAAGAGGATTACTGACCTCAAACAAATGCCCTACACTGACCACCTCAAAAAACTCCAGCTTTACTCCATAGCATATCGCCTACTATGAGGTGATCTCTGCCTAACATATAAAGCTATGTCAAACCCAGAGCTGTTGGACATGCTTCACCTAAAGAAATCTCAATTCCTCTGAGCTACACACTCTAGGGACCTAAACCTTGTCACCACAATAAACAGGACATGCTGGAGGGATAGATTCCTGTCCCAGAGACTTCCCATATCCTGGAACAGGCTACCCATCTATTTCAAGCAAAGTTCTTCATTAGCACTCTTCAAGAAAAATCTTGATGAGTGGATGGGAAATAGGAAATACACCCCGGGGATCACGTCTGTGTCTCTGTTCGACAGTGGCACAGGAAAATAACTTTCTTGGGTGGCGTAAGCCAGGGAACCTTGTTGGCTAGGCTTACATAGGCCCTTGGGCTGATAGCCTAGTACCTACCTATGAACCTATGAACCTAAGAGGAAAGGAAGCAAAAAGTCAATTTTGTTTTGGGTTTTAATGTATAATATTTGTTTGTGCATCTACAATTGTGTTCCTTTTGTCATTATTTGTTTTGAGGCCATTGTACATTTTGTAAATAGTTTATTCAACTTTTTCTTACTTGATCTGTAAAGTTTATTAATTATTGGTTTGAAAAATTGAATAAAAATACTTGAACAAAAAAAGAAAGAACTTAACAAATGACCTGCCATTTAAAATCCTCTAGATTACCATTTCTCCCAACTCACTACCTGCCCTGTAATTTGAATTTTATGGCTGTTCCAAAGGCCAATCCTTATTGCATCTAAAATAGAATCTGTAAAGTCATGGAGTATATTTTTATGGATCTCATAAACAAGGACAAATCTCCAAGCACTCAACCCCACCCAATTCAGATTCATCAGGGACAGATCTTGCCTATTGAACCTAGTGGACTTCTTTGAGACTGTCACCAAGGCCCTGGATGAAGAAAAGTCAGTACATACAGCTTACCTTGACCTGACCAAGGCCTTTGACACAATCCCCTACTCGGGCGTCATCGAAAAGCTAAAACTTGGTGTCAATCCCTATCTATTCAGATGGGTGGCCAACTGGCTCATAGATAGGACTCACAAGGTCAAATTAGGTGCTACTACCTCTGACAGCAGACCTGTCACTAGTGGTGTTCCCCAGGGATCTGTCTTGGGAGCCGTAATGTTTGGCATATACTACTCAGAGGTCCAGGCAAAGACAAAGGGCCTGTGGCTGACCAGGTTTGCAGATGACTGTAAGATGGGTGCTGTCATTGACTCCCCAATTGATGTTAACATACCGCAGGAAGTTCTCACAGCTAAAAATGACTGGTGCCAAAGTCATGGCCTTAAGTTAAATGTAAAAAATGTATTATCATACTATTTGGAAAAAACATGGCCTCTACTGATTACCAGATCAACGGCAACCACCTAAGCACACAGCCTGTGATGAGAGACCTGGGTACTTAGGTTGACAACAATCTCACATTCGACCATCATGTGGCGGCAGTCGTCAGAAAAGCCTTTTACTTGGTTCATCTCATAAGTAAAGGGATTGCATCCAGAAAAAAAGGAGGTTATTACCTCTCTGTACTCCTCCCTTATTAGACCTATAATTGAGTATAATGCCCTGTTTGGTATGTACCTCTCCAAACATCTACACCAACTGGAAAGGCCACAGAAATATCTCATAAAGAGAATCCATGACCTCCAACACCTATTCTATGCAGACAGGCTTAAGTCACTATCCCTCTACTCGGTATCATACAGACTGTTCAAAGGTGATCTGTGTCTTGCCTACAAGGCAATGTCAGACCCTGCCCTACTGGAGATACTCCATTAAGTCTAATTCTTCACTCACTGCCCGCTCGATAGGCCTAAATCTAATATGTGACATCAACAAAACCTGGTGGAGAGACAGGTTTGTCTCCCAGAGGCTGCCCTGTCTCTGGAATAGACTTTCCATACATGTCAAACAGAGTACCTCACCGACCCTCTTCAAACATAATCTTGATGAGTGGATGTGAAACCATAAATTTGTCCCAGGGGTTCCACCTTTGTCCCTCATTAACAGGAGTGACAGGTGCTGACTGAGGTTTTTTTGAGGGGGATAAACTCTTGGCTAGGCTTGTAAAGACCCCAGAGCCATTAGCATAGTAATCTCCTATGATCTTTCATGACCAAAAAAATGTTAAGAATCTCCACTTCCTCTTCCCTAACATTACACAAATCTTTAACTTAATATGAAGAGTCTTTAGAAAAATCATAGCCTCTGCAGCATCCAAGGCATATAAGCTAAAATCCAACATACTCCATCCTTCCCCTTCCCTGCGTAAACTTAAACTGATTCTTGCAATCCTGCATCCCTTGTTATTCCAAACAAATTTGTCACACATGCTCTGTGTCTTTACCAACCACTGCAAACCTTTGCCCCATACTAGAATATGCCTGCTAATACAATACTCATGGTGGAATCATCATCTGTATAAGATTTAGCCTACCAGAGATGGTAAAAATTGTAACTTTCTAAGAGACTAGAAATTTTATTACCGATAGCTCAAAGATTATCCTTAATTAACTTTACTTTTACACCTTCCATGATTATAACAAAGTATTTGAACTCCCTCTTTCTAGTGACTCACCTCTTCGCCAATTGGAAACTCCACCTTTCCCACCCTTAACTGCACTGTCTTCAACCGGATACATTTCAACCCAGAAACTACCCTAAACTGATCAAAGATTCTTATACTGTCAGGCAGTACAAATCCAGACAATTAGTAACCAGAACACAATCATCAGAGAGCATGCTGAAAAATTTGCATTCAACTTATATACCCTTAAAGTATTTACCAATTTGCTGGGCTAGGATTTGCATAGCTAAAATAAATAAAAGTGGACTTTCCCGTCTTGTACCTTTATTTATTATTATCACTTGTGCAAGTTGTCCATTTACCACTGTTTGGGTACTAGCGTTCCTATATAATGCCTGTAACCCATCACCTAAAGTTATCACAAAATTCTACTCCTTCTAGGGCCTGAAATAAAAAAGTCCATTCAGAAGAATCAATACAGCTCCCAGTCTATTCCATTTTGGCTTTTCTGCTTGAACAAATAAACCCATTAGTAACCATTAATTAGACTCAATTATATATCCTTTGACAAAATCATTCTGTTTATCTGCAACTAAGCTATGCAAAATCTTTTACAATCTCTTTGCTAAAATGACTGCCAAAATCTTTGCATCTATATTGATCCGGTATATTGATCTATAATTTCCCAGAAGAGTGGGGTCCTGTCCTTTCTTAAAATTCAACAAACAATGAATATGTGCAGAGAAAACAGGCAACATATGTTTTATTAATGAAATAGTGAGCAGTTTTGTCTTGTACAAATCCAAAACTTCATCAGGTGTGATGACGTTTTGGAACTGTACAAGACGAAAATGACCACTGTTTCATTAATAACATGTATTTTGCCTGTTTTCTCTGCTCACATTCGTTGTTCATTGGATTTTATGCCATTTGTGTGTTTCCTGCTGCTGGTTTGCATCCTGTCCTTTCTTATGCAACAGCACCACCAAAGGTTTAGTAAATGATTTTGGGAAAACTTCATCTCTAACCTCATCACTGAACAGTCAAGTTAAAGTGGAACCAAAATATCTTTGAACATTTTAAAAACTCTGCTAAGCCATCATTTCTAGGTGACCTCACTACCTTCAGTTTATCCATCAGATCTGCCATTTCAGAAACAGAGATATCAGCTCCATTGTCATTAACTTATCCCCTTGCTACTCAAACAGAGCCCTCTCCTCTATGTCTTCCCTTAATTTGTCACCTCTTATTACATATAAATCATTGTAATATTCCCCAAAAATACATTTAATGCCATCCATGCTATAGATCATGCTCACGTGCTTACCATACTGCATTATTACAATAGCAGAATCAAGCTGTCTGTCTTTAATCTTGGCAATTGCCACTAGGTATTTTCACTAACTTTTCTTCCCCACACCAATAAAATTCCTGTACATTAATATGTCTTTGTTCTACTACTGTAGACTCTAATTCAGCTATATAAGTCTTTAAATTATCCATCTGGATTCTTACTAGGCCAAGCCTAATTTTGTTCACACTAGTCATTTTATCACTCCATATTTTAAGTTCTGTTTCCCACTTCTCCCACTTTTTAATCAATTTTCCCTCCTCTCTTTTCCAGTGACCCTATATTCCTATAAAATATTCCCTAAAAGCACACTTCAAAGTGTCGCTCCCCTCTGCAAAAACATTACAACTCAAACCTTTACTATTGTTTTGCTGTTGTTGTAGGGAGTCTACTTCAGCTAGTCAAACTCACTAATTGTCGAACACCCATTTGTCAACCCCTTTTTGTTGAGGTCACAAATCAGCAAACAGATTTTTCATCAAAAGTTTTCCCAGGGATAACCAATGGTAGGCCACCATCTGGAATTAGCTATTTTCCCCACTGTAGTGTGATCTCAGAGTTGGTATATTTAGTTAGGGTGGGGTGGGGGGCATAGCCTCCCACTAGGGTAGGTTTTAAACTTTACGATTTTTTTTGAAGGTCACTAGGTTGGCTTACCATTGCAGTGCTATACACAGACTCACTTGAACAGACACACACAAACATACACACACACACACACACACACACACACACACACACACACACACACACACACACACACACACACACACACGCGCACACACACATTACCATAGCTAGTTTATTCAGTACATACTGGATGATGTGATGCAGGTGCCTGTGACCAGCAGCAGGCCGCTGCACTATGGCAGAAACATGTGTGGTTGACTTGTGCCTCGTGGAAGGGGGTCTCTGTGTCAGTTGTTACACATTCTGTGCTCAGTTTTTGGGTAGTGATGTGGGGGACTGTACTTTGCATGTAGTGAATATAAGTGGTCAACATATTACCTTATGTACATGGTCAATTGTTTACATTCAATATATATATATTCACATTTACAGACTGAGCTGGCCGCAGTAGATCTCGAATGAATGGAGACATTCTGCCAGGTGGAAACTGACATCTTGCTGCAGGGTCTTCATCAACATACCAGTGAATCCTCTTAGTGGACAAGAGTGACGTCATCCTCCACAAATGTATATGGAGGTATCTTGTTGGAGATGTAAATGATGTTGATAGCCATAGCAGATGTACACTACAAGTGCAACACAGGGTCATCAACATGATCCACTGTGCCAGAAACAAGGCAATGAAACTTGCATGGGAAAGAATGACTACAGGTGGGATGAGCCTACATAGAACACCCTCGTGGACATGGAAGAGTTCTTTAATCTCTGTCATGGGTGACAAATTGTTCCCTCGAAACCAGTCGAGGCACCCCAAACATGGAGTTGGACTTCAGCCAAAACCATGGATAGCTGTAGATGATACCCCACATGGATATGCTCTTACTTACCTATCATGCAGTGTGACATGCCACTGTCATTAGCTCTCATATGTTGAATATGATCATATTATTCCTGCAGGCACTCCAGAGCTCCATCTGCTTCAAGATTCTGCACAAGGTACATAGGCCTAAATTGCTTGTACTGAGTAGCATTTATTTATTTGTTTGTTAACTGGGGTAGAGCACTGACTCACTGGGGATATATTTCAGCCTTAGCCTGGGTGAAGATACAACATACTGACAGAGCAAAAAACTACAGACTGAAGAAATACAATCACAGCAAAATGCAACATGGGAATTACAATGTCAAGCTGATTGTATAAGTACAGTTAACTAAGTACAGAAAATAAGCTCCAGGGTGAGTGTGGAAGTGCAAATGCTGGGTGGAAATAGAGAGGAGTGTGAGGTGTAAGTTCAACTGAAGAGGTGCAACAGGGTGAGGGATAGGGGAAGAGATGGTGTAAAGAGGGGGAGCAGGAAAAGTCAGTTGGGGGGGGTGATAAACCAAGGCTGGGGTGAGAAGTGCATGGATTCGCACAGCGTAGAGAGTGGGTAATGATCAGTGGCATATGGAAATGGAGGGGGGTGAATGAAGACACTGGATGTAGATGAATTAGGGTGTGTTTATCTGCTTTCATTGGTGATTCAGTGTATGGGTCTTCCACTGTGGACAAGGGCTTGCTGAGGTCAGGGAAACATCTGAAACCTAATGATGACTGCAGCAAATAGCATTGCTCACCCAGTGCCTACACTGTTACTGTTAGGCATGGGTACTATGGCAAACACTTTACTCTTCAACTGACACAGCTCCATTGCCTGTTTAACCCTCTTCGCTGTCCCAGTTGACCACCCTTCGACAAGAGTTGGCAGACACAGCAACACAGGATGACCTCTTGCCCCTTACCTTTCACAGGCAACAGTGGGCACCAGCAGATCTGATGATCATGGGGAAATATAACTATGTGTGTGTGTGTGTGTGTGTGTGTGTGTGTGTGTGTGTGTGTGTGTGTGTGTGTGTGTGTGTGTGTGTGTGTGTGCGTGCGCACGAGCGCATGTGCATAGACACTTTTACGTATGTATGTATGTATGTATACATTCCATTCTAATTAATTGGTTTATCTAAAGTGTTCTGAGTTACACAATATTATCATGGAGTCACCCTTATGAAACAGGCTTCTTTTGTCATCATTAATGAGGCTGCATATGATTTGTTGGATTATGCTGTACATTTAGAATTTTGACATGTTTTGCAGTCAGTCGGCATGCATTATATAAGCTCCTACAGTGTCCTTGTATGTCTGTGTATATATCTAGATCTCCCTCTGTCTCTCTTGATATATATATATATATATATATATATATATATATATATATATATATATATATATATATATATATATAAATAGATAGATCTCCTATAAACATGTCAGTACAAGGTCCTGTGTAAACTAACCACTGCAACACCAGTTAATGAACCCACTTCGAGAGTGACTAGGAAATGCCATGCCCTTGACCAATTACACCTAAGCAGTCTTAAAACACAAATAGAAATACTGTAATGATTGGCAACTCCATAGTTAGGGACATGGATACCACACTGTCAAAGCTGAACAAAAACAGGGTGACACTGAGCTATCTTTCAGGAGCCATGATTGCTGATGCTACAAGAGCCCTTAGAACCCTTAAACCAGATAAATATGAGTATGGCATGGTAGTGGCCCATGTTGGGGCAAAGGACCTGGCTCCCAGGACCATGAAGGATATGGAGGGGGACATGTTGGAGCTCTCCATGTATGTCACAAATGCAGAAAAGAATACTGAGTGGAATTCTTCCATATCTAAAAAAATGGTAAGATATAAGCAAAAGATGATTTGCTTTAACAACTGGTTAAACTCTTGTTGTAATTCTAGGGGGATCCAGTATGTGTTAGCATGAGATGAGATTCTTAACAACCATTCTTACTTCACCATGAATGTTTTTTGTCTTTCATTCCAAGACTTCCTCATACTGGTAACAGCTTTTGTAGTCCCATTTTTAGGCAAGGTGTCCAGACAGCAGTCCCTCGGTACCTGGGTTTTGTGTTTGCCACTTCTGTAGACCTGATTGAAACTGGTAGCACACCCATATTTGTTAGAGGCAAGACAGAAAACTAGAGACCAGCAAGCAGCACTTATAGAGATTTAAATCATACTTCTCAACCATACCAAGTTCCTTGGTATTTACTGGTTTTGAGGTGAAAATAATGGGGTGCCACGAATTTCCGAGTGGCCCCTTTAATTCACATTTTTTTTTTCATTTTTTTTTTTTTTTTTTTTATGTAAATTATGTTGAGTTGAGTTCAAACCTGCCACCACTGCAGAGGCACCTACTCTTCCCAGTACCCCATCCAACACACACACAAGGCTGGGGTGTTTAGCACGCTACCATTCACTGATATAAATGCTAGCGGTGAATTAGCATGATAAAAAAGTAATTCACTAACCAGTCCTTTGGAAAAATGTGCACTGTTCCTTTAAATGCAATTCCTTTCTTGGAGGAGACCTCTATGTCTCACTGCCCTTCATCTCAGATTCTGCACAAGCAGACCTCCCCCTTCAAGGCATACTTTTGTAGCTTTGTGCCTTTAAAGTTCTTAAAGTTACATTCTGCGTGTCTGGCTGTAAGAAGAAGAGGAAACCATTCTCGCACGACGCATGGCCAGTAACATTGAATTATTCACATGAAGGTCTGGCATTGGATGGACTTGTAACATGTTATTTATTTGCTTTCTGCTTATTAATGCACCAGTGCACCTCTAAGGTGACCAGGGTCAGGATTACTATATGCAGGATGAGAGCCCTTACTACAAGGACTTCATTGTTACTTTTTCTCCGTGACTCCGTCTGTTGCAAGAATTCCTTTTTTTTTAGGTGAGGTGTTCAGTTTGTTCATAGGTTCATAGGTTCATAGGTTGGTACTAGGCTATCAGCCCTAGGTCTTATACAAGCCTAGCCATAACAATTCCCTGGACATTTCTTCCCGTGACAGTTGGAAGGGTGGCCTAATGGTTAAGGTGTTTGCCTTACAAACACAAGGTGCAGGGTTTGAGTCTCACAAGGGACAATTGGCTAGGCTTAAAATAGCTCGCAAGGGCAGTTAGCTTAGTAGGAATCTATGACTGTATTAAACCTATGACAATATTTACTTCCTTGGACCCCTGTCTAGCAGCCAGGGTGACTGACGTGATCCCCGGGGTGAATTTCCTATCTCCTATCCAATCGTCAAGGTTCCGTTTGAAGAGGGCCAAGGAGGCGCTCTGCTTGACATGTATGGGCATTCTATTCCAGAGTATGGGGAGTCTCTGGGTCAGGAACCTATCCCTATAGCATGTTTTGTTCATTGTGATGACAAGGATTAAATCTCTGGAGCATGTGGCTCTCAGGGATTAGGATTTCTTTAAGTGGAGCATGTCCAACAGCTCAGGGTTTGACATGGTCTTCTATGTTAAGCAGAGATCACCTCTGAGTAGACGATATGCCACAGAGTATAGCTGGTGTTTTTTTTAGATGGTCAGCATAGGGCATCTGCTTTAGGCCTGTGATTCTTTTAGTGAGGTATTACTGCGGCCTTTCCAGCTGTTAGAGATGTTTTGTGAGGTACATACCAAATGGGGCGTTGTACTCTATAATGGGTCTAATGAGGGATGAGTACAGTGGGACAATGACCTCCTTTTTTCTGGATGAAAAGCCCTTAGCGATGAGGTGTGCCACATAGGAGGATTTCCTGACTGTTGTGATGATGTGGTTATGGAAGGTGAGTCCACTGTCCACCTATTTCCCCAAGTCTCTCATCACACTTTTAGTGTTTAGTGTACTGCCACCTATGTGGTAATTCATGGGTACATGGTTTTTCCCAAAGGGGATAACTATACATTTCTTGACATTAAGCTTGAGCCCATGGCTCTGGCACCAAGCATCTGTTTCTTTAAGGCCCTTTTGTAGAATATCCACATCATTTGGGGATTCAGTAATGGCTCCCAGTTTGCAGTCATCTGCAAACTTTGTTAGCCAGAGTCCCTTAGTGTTGGCCTGTACTTCAGAGAAGTAGATGCCAAACAAGAGCGGTCCCAGGACTGAACCCTGAGGTACTCCACTTGTTTTCACTTGTCTGGAGCTGGATTTGGAGTAGACTACTTTTACAGTCTGGGTTCTGTCTGTAAGCCAGTTGGCAACGTGATGTAGGGATTTATGCTCAGCTTAGTAAGTTCATCTATGATTCCAGAGTGGGGGATGGTGTCGAAGGCCTTGGCGAGGTCCAGATAGGCTGTTTGGACCACCTTACCCTCATCCACAGCTCTGGATAATGATTCGAAGAAGTCAATCAGGTTCAGGAGACAAGATTGGCCCTTCGCGAACCCAAACTGGGTGGGTTCCAGTGTTTAAAGGTTGCCAATGTCTTTGTTTATAAGTTCCATGATAATGTATTCCATGCCCTTGCAGATCAGGCTCATCAGACTGGTGGGATGGTAGTCCCCGGGATCCAAGGTGGATCCCTCCTTGTGGAGTGGGATAACTGTAGCTGTGTGCCACTCAGTGGGCATGAAGCCTGAGATGAGGCTATGATTAAACATGACACTTAGGTGAGGTGCAAGTTCATTTTGTAGTTCATATAGTACACAGCCCGGGATGTCTTCTTAGCTTTGGAGAGTGCGGTTTCTACCTGTGTGGCCATTATTACCAGAATTTGGCAATCTTTTGGTATTGAGATGGGCCCTTAAGGGGGTGAGAGGGTAATGACTTGTGACATCCTGCTTTGTGTTTGTGCTAGTAGTACTGGGACTCAGAAATGTGGAATTTTTGAATTACCCTGTGAGTTTTGTTGTTGGAATACATTGAACTCTGCATTTCTGTTTTCATTTATACATAATTTAGTGAGCTGGGAACCCTGCTCCTAGACTTGAACCTTATTGATTGCCAGACCACATGTACCTGCAAATGCAATGGCTGGTTCTGA
This sequence comes from Protopterus annectens, assembly GCF_019279795.1. Lineage (NCBI taxonomy): Eukaryota > Metazoa > Chordata > Ceratodontiformes > Protopteridae > Protopterus > Protopterus annectens. The sequence continues at coordinate 1,789,583,698 of NC_056725.1, read as the reverse complement.
TGGAAATGAATAGATATAAGAGTATCAACTAACTAAAGCATTAGCCTGCACAGAAATGTCTATTGCCTATTAGAAATTCTCTGCACTCTGCAGCAACTGTGGGGAAATTGGGATGTTAAGTCAGATCATTGTGCTACTCTCTTTCTGTCAGGTTTAGTGTTTGTTTAAAACATTTCTTCTTAGCAAAGGAATCGTATGATATTTGTGGTGTTCTGCTGCTGTAGGGGGCAGGGCGGGAAAGGTTTAAGTTCAAGCTTTCAAGCTCAGTGCCATCAATCTCATACCACTGTGATGTAGTGTAGGGTGAGAGAGAGGCTGGACAGTTAGAGTTGAAAAGGCAAGGCTATTAAAGTAACGTTGTTGCCTACATATACATGCCGCTTTGTTTGTCACCAGTGTTTTCCATACAGGCATTCACAAATCAAAGCCCTGAATGTTAGCTATACCTTTATGGTGCGTTAATTTTATTGTGGTTATTTGTTGGTTACAATGCACTGCACTTGGTGCAATATTTAAGTTCAAGCTCACCGGGAAACAGTTCCATGGTCTTACTTCTGTTTCGTTCAGTAGTCATATGTGCAAAATGGTCCCCGGTCTTGAGTTAGCTAACAGTGTTCTTTCCTGTTCTCGTGGGACTGCTGCTGCTCTTTGCTCAACAGATGTGATCATGGGAGCAGCCAGCATGAATTAATCTGCACAGAAACATAGGCATAGCCTGATCGGAACTGGAACAAATGTAGAGAAGGAACAGGATTATTCAACATTATTAAGCTAACCGCACCTATCTCTGTTTTTCCTGACTAGGTGCATTATTTTTGAGTTTGGTTTAAACTGCCTCTAACTTTATTATTTTGCATTCCCTCCAGGCTGCTCTAGATGTTAGGTTTGCAATGTTTTTCATATTCCACTTACCCCACCTACATTATCAACTCTGTTGTAGAAAAAAACACGTTTTTTTATCTTTATTGTTTCGCCATTGTTCATGTCCTTAGGTAATTAACCAGTACAGGTATTCAGCTGAAAAAGAACTTTTTACATCATCAGGTAGGCATAAATTCCCCTTTGCATTATCTCTTAATTATGTACTACTGAGGACTGATCCTTAAAATGAATGCAGACAGAGCTTCACCACCTGGATCCTGTTTTTATTATCGCTGTCTGTATTTTGTATTCTGCTGAACAACCACTGTTTAAAGCACAGGCTTCTAATTTTTCATAATCTTCACATTTAGCTGATATGAATATTAATCTTTTACATGGGATTGCTACACATCTATCCTCTTTAACATTACAGGAAATGACATAACATAACAGAAATTAAAAAGGTACTAGAAGAAAGATAGTCTAAACCTGTCTAGTTTTAATTTACTGCATTAGCATTGGGCTCTCACCTCAGATATAGGTATCCCAGTATCCCATACGTTTTAAATACTTTAGTTGCCTCGCCCACTATTACTAATACTGGATATGTGTTCTGCATTACCACCCTTTCTATGAACAATTATTTTATAATTTCTGGATTGAAATGTGTTATCTTAATCTGCTTGTCATGTCTCCTAATTACTCAACAGTCCTTCCTATCCAGCCTGTTCTCATCATATATTGTTATTATTGTCATGTGTACCTGTGCCATACTCCCCTTGAATCCCCTTTTTTTAGAAAACAGTTCATGATCCTTAAACCTCCAGTCATATAACAAATTCCCTCAACCCCTTCCATCTTGGTTAACTTTTAATTGGGTTTCTTTGTACAGTCTGCATTTCTGTGGAGTCACTTTTTCTACTTTAGGCTTACCCAAAACTGCATACCGTACTGCAGCTGTGATCTTACAAGGAGCAATAATGCACTACAGAGGAGGATAACACTTCTTATCCCAGCAACCCTAGATGTAATCCCCAATATCAATCTTGCCTTTATGCTGTCATCTCTTGTAAGCTTGACAAACTAGGCTTTTTATAATAATCAGCCCCATGTTCTAGTCCTTTTCCAGCCTGTTTACTCCAAATTTCCAAGTAAGTGCATCACCATGCATTTAGAAGGGTTAGAGCTGCCATCTCTCATATTATTTCCCATAATATTTTTAGTTCCTCAGCAAAGCTAACCTTCATTAGATAACACTCCTAAATTTGTTATTACCTATAAAGTTTAAGTCAGCTTTTCATGTCTTATTTAACATCAGAGGTGAGCACATTAAATGGAGCTTAGACCAGCCCTGATACCACTCTGGGGCCATATTTTGGTTGTCTGTTCTTAAATTTGCATTTGAAAGCTAGCATCCCACAATTCCATTGGAGTGGGTGGGGTTACATAATTGTATATGCAAATTTTATGTTAATCAGTGTACAGATTTGCACCTATTTTCCATGGGCCTTTCTCCAGATTTTTGATGTTTCCAGGCTGAGAGGTATGATTCAAATCATGCTAAATAAGATCAGCTCTCAATTCATTGCATGTTACAAAACCCCCTCCATATCTACAGAAAATTTAACAGCATTCCTAAATATTCTGGATGTATTCTCCATAAGTAGAAATGGTGTTGTCCTAGATTATTTTAACTACCAACGATTAACTGGGAGACCTATATAACCAATGTTGGAAATGCACAAAAATTCTTAGATTTTATAAACAAAAACTCCCTGGACCAGATTGTTAAAAAGCCTACTAGAGAACAGAATATGCTTGACCTGGTTTTAACAAACTTAGTATCTAATGTACCATCCCCAAGGTATCCATGTCTATGGTCAGTTCAGACCACAAACTAGTTACCTTCTCTGTCAGAATCTCCATACTGTGAGAAACAAATATCACAGAATTCATGCACTTCAACTGTACAGATATCCTGCAATTCTATGATGGAGTGTCTAAATTTGAGAATAATGGTATTACCCATAATGTTGATACTGCAAAGAGTTATATAGAACAGTTCTACTCACACCTGGATAAAAGTATTAAATTGGCAGTCCCAGCAAGATTCAAGCAAATGTGAAGGTCTAAAATCAATCCAGTCCAGTGGTCCTCAAGCATTAATATACTATGTAATAATATGAAGAGACTCCTTAACCTACATAGCAGAATAAATGTCCCACAAATTAAGGAGAACATCAAACAGATAGATAAGAAATGAAAAAGGACCTCAGAGAAATGAAGGCATCTCATGAACTTAGATTATAAACAGAAGCCCAAGTCAACTACAAATCATTCTTTAGCTATGTCAGAAAAATAAGAAATAACCCCCCAAATTACTCTGAGCTTATTAATAATGACACTAACACATAGAACCAGTTGGCATTGCTAACATACTGACAAATAATTCAGTGGCAACTTCACACCAGAGGCAATGTATTGCAAATCCAATTATTCCTGATTGAATCTAGCCACCAACTATCAAAAAACAGCATATAATGAAAGTACTATATAAAATGAAGACTATCTTATCCTTGGTACTGGGAACATACCAAGCTGGCTAATTAATAGCACTAAGCAAGCATTGGAGGACCCACTCCTCAGTGGCTTCAACCTTAGCCTAGCAACTTGCTTTGTCCCATGGGAGTGATGCATAATTGTTGGGATGCCATTCCACAAAGGTGCCCTCACAACAGTTCCTGGGAATTCCAGACTCATCAACCTAATGATATGCAAAGCCATGGAACATATCATAACTGACTTAATTAAATAAGATATCAAAAATCTTATCAGACTCAATCTCCAGTGGTTTTGCTTTGTCAAGAGTTGATTCTGTCTAATGAATCTTGTGAACTTCTTCATAACTGACTTAATTAAATAAGATATCAAAAATCTTCTCAGACTCACTCCCCAGTGGTTTCGTTTTGTCAAGAGTAGATCCTGTCTAAGGAATCTTGTGAACTTCTTCAAGAAGGTTACTCAGGTTGTAGACAACCTGTCCACCCACTGTATCTTGGTGTCACCAAAGCATTCAATACCATGCCACATGTAAATATAATAAGAAAGTTGAAGGCTGTTCTGCATCTACTTTTCAGATTTCCGCATGTCAAATAAAGATCTTTGGTTTACAAAGTTTGCAGATAATTGCAAGCTGGGAGTCACTGTCAATCCCCTTCTGACGTACATGCACTCCAGTAGGAGTTGGTATACTAAAAATGGGCTGAAGCAACATTGTAGTATTTGGTAAGTACCCCCCACTCCAGTGTATAACATAGATTACATACCACTTCAAAATGAAAAGGAAACGAGAGACCTGGGCACATGGACGGGCAGCATCATTATGTTTGACCATTACAATGCAAACAGTCCTGTTACCTAGCACAACTTATAAAAAAATATATTTCTTCCAGACCAAAATAAGCCCTAATGTCCTTGTTCTCTGCATTGATTAGAGCCATCACTGAGCATAATACCCCTCTTTGGGATGTACCTTACAAAACACATCATGCAAGTGGAAAGAACTCAGAGGTTTGTAACTTAAAAGATCAGGGGCTTCAAAGATCTAAACTACAAAGAAAGACTGGAGGCTTCATTCTTATACATTATTCCTATACTCAGTTTCATATAGATTCCTTTGCAATTAATGTCTTACTTATAAGACTAAAAGGGGGTCCAAGAGTCCAAGAACTCTTGTACCTCAATAAATCAAACAGTCCAGCTAACACTAGGACCAGAGATCTAAATCTACTCCAGAAAATAAATAAGCTAATGAAGAGGGATAGATTTATTACAGAGACCCTACCCTTTTCCAGGAGCAAACGTATCCAAGTTAAGCAATGTGGCATACCGTCTACCTTTAAAAAGGAGCTGAACATCCAGATGGTTGTTCATAAATTCACCCCAGTATGACTGCATGGGCTTCCTTATAATGAGACGCAAGGCCTAAGGGGGGTACTGGCAAGGTAGAAATGGCATCACTGCTCAGTTGCCTTGTAAATCCTTTAATTCTATGATCCTTTGTGAATCATGAGTAAGAAGTCATTACTTTATTCAGATTCAGTAAGTCATAACAGGTGTTCCTTACATGAATTCAGCCTGACAATCTTCTTATTATTATTATTTGTGATGAGTGAACATATGATAGGAATGTGTGATCTGTCAGGATGTTAGTTTTCTCCTCATATATAAGTAACATACACACCTAAAATGCTTGCAACAAAGGTAGGTGTTGCTGTTAATTTGCTAACAAAGAGAAGGTTTGGTGTAGAAGTAATCAGTGCTCTGGACATTGGTTATGAACTAAGTACTACACTTCAAGCATCTTAATCGTACAACAAACCAAACACACAAATGCTCACAGGGGGTCCACAGTAAACCAGAAAGTTTGCATGTAAATTCAAGCACAAAATGATCCAAGAGTTATCTAGCTGTAGGATCTGTACCTGGGATGTTCCTATTGGTTATGAAATGGGAGAAGAGGTTGGTTGTGATAACTTTTGCCCTCATGGCTCTATGACAAGCTTGCCCTCCATTCTAATGAAGCATTAATCTAATAATGCTCACAGGCGTATTATTGCATTAATCTAATAATGTTCACAGGACTGTTGCAGCATTAATGTAATAATGTTGACAGGAGTATTACTGCATTAATGTAGTAATGTTCACAGAAATATTACTGCACTGTTGTAATAATGCTCACAGGAGTATTACAGCATTAACGTCGTAAGGTTGACAGGAGAATTAAAGCATTAACATACTCGTGTTCACAATGAGAATCACTACGTTAATGTAGTAATGTTCACAAGAGAATTACTGCATTAATGTACTGTTGACTGGAGTACTATTGCATTAATGTAGTAATGTTCACAGCAGTATTACTGCCATGCCAACTCTCAGCAGAAAAACTGCACTGAATGTGTTTCTCTTGTTGCTGTCCCTTAAACAACTACTTGACTATATGCACACACTGCGTCTGCAATTTAGATATCTTTGTTATCCTTTCTCTTTCTGTATTCCTGACTTCAGTCTCCATACATCTTTCTCGTATGTATATGATTTGACATAACTGTCCTGGTGTGATGATACTTAAATATCTGTGGAGAATTCATCAATATGAAGGTAGCCTGTTACCATTTCTCCTTCAGTGCTTCCAGCTTCCAGATAAGCCACAGGCCTGTAACACTGCATTCAAAACAAGTGCTGATGTCAGTTTAGAAATCTTTTATGCATTATCTTCTATTCCTGAGAGACTGTAGGCATCTTCATACCTTTTTATCTGAGTCAAGCCATTTATTTAAACAAAGTAAGCTGTCATTTCTTGCCTTGTGTAATTATTCTGTATGCATTACCTACTTGTATAATAATGCTTCAAACATTAGTTCTTGTTTCATAAGTTATAAAGCATTTTAATGCTTAAGGTTCATTTTTAATTTAAATGGAGGTAGCTGTCAATCCCTTCTTTACACTTATTGTCTGCTTAAGTAATCATACTGAATTGATTAGTTGCAGTAGACCTTTAATCTGTAGTTATCCGTACTCTTTAAATCAAATCCTACTCATCCTCTGGGGACTGTCATGTTGTTCCTGTATTCTGCAAAGTATCTGTCATGTTGCTACCTGAAAAAAGCAAGGTTTCATCTTCTCACCTCTGGACATCTTTTTATGAGTTTGCTTGTGGTGCTAATTAAACCTGATTCATCTCCATTGTATAAATCCCTCGGACTTGAGACTATATTATTGTATAAGTATTTGGTGCAAGCTTAGTTAAGGCATACATAACTTGCTGTTGCCTATAATTACATGAAGTGGATGTAGGTTAGGTTCCATAGTGCAAACAAGCATACCTCTCAAACTATTCATGCCAGAAATCAGGACAGAGCCAAAAAATTGGGGGGAGGGAGGCAAAGGCTCAAAAATGGGGAGATATTTTAAATGCTGTTCTTATAAACTTAGAAAGTTGCAGGTTTTGCATTAACATGCCTTTTCTGAAAGATATGAAGCCTGAAACTCAAATGTCTATGATTATCTAGTGACTTAAATTCTCAGTGATTTGCCAGAAAATCACGGATTTTATGAGAAACAGACCAAAATAAGAGTAAAAACATCTAGGCATTCTGCAAAAATCTGTACAGCAGAGAGGTATGCAGACAAGTATTTATCTTTAATGGTAGTACAGGTGTAAATGCCTCCACCCCTTGTGCACATCCTTTTTTCATATCCTTTTCATGGTTACTATAATTTGTTCTCCGTACAGTATTCAGTGCAGAATTTAAAATTGCCCTCCCTGAATTACATTTCTTAAAGCGATTCACTGATTTTATTAATGAAACTATGTGTACACACCCAACATACTCTATATATACATATATTGCACACACATAGATGATAGATAGATGGGTCTACTTCAGACAATTGATTGCCACATAACCAACGTTCAAATAATGGAGACTAAAATAACGAAACTTCAGAAACATGAACGGTGACTGTTTAGTAGGATAAGTAAACACATGGCGACATGCCCTGTTCACCATTGTGGTGCGATCCCAAAGTTGGTATATTAATTAGGAGATGGTGGGGGATATAGCCCTCAATATAGATGGGTTTTACTTACCACAGTGTGAGGTTTGTTGACAGTTGGCCATGTAGTTACTTACCCTGCTGAATTTTGCCGTTAGGGTTTCTGACATTTTGTTATTTTTGTCTCCATTATTTGAATGTTGGTTATGTGGCAGTCGATCATGTGAAGTAGACCCAGACAGATAAATAGATAGATAGATACATAGATAGATAGATAGATAGATAGATAGATATGTATATATACCCGAATTTGGTTTTGGAAAGTGTTTTAAACTTCATCTTATTACATCAATTCATGTTTGGTTCAGGCAAGTGCAGTATTTTAATGCAAGATCAGCAGACCACTGGATTCAAGGAGATTCTGCCACTATTGCCTGTTTTTAGATTTAATATAGATATAGTGGTGGGGGTGTAGGGGATGTAATTTTTCAAGGAGGAGAGGGTACTGTAGGACACTTGTGTTTGTGAGTTATGCTGAATTTTGATGGAATGTGAGCTCGACAGAAATGGTCACCAGTGTGCTGGTTAATGATAGTGTGTTGATTATAAAAAATGCAATCATACGTGTATATGTGTGTACGTAAGTAAGAATTACTATGAGTCCCTGAAAACACTGTGAGTGTTATTCACAACCCCATGGTAAGTATAATCAGAACTGACAGCACAAGTGGGCATATGCTTTTAACATATACACAGGCTAACCTATCAGCTAACAGGTTTGGCGAAAATATTATCCCCCCCCTTCCCCTCCAGATATTACACAAAGCATTCCCTCTACATCTTCCCCACCTTGCATCTTCAAAAAGCAAATCATTAATGCTCTCTTCAAGGCCAAAAATACAGTCTCTATGAGATCAGATGGCATCCCAGGTTGCATTTTAATGTGGTCTAAAACATGAGCTAGCAACTCCATTAGGTACTCTCTTCAACCACAGCCTGAGTTCTGGTTTTGTCCATGCTGAATGGAAAACAGCAACCATCATCCTCCATCATAAAGGGGGTACAGCAACAGACCCTGGGAATTACAGACCATAAGTTTAACCAGCCTTATCTGTAAGGCTATGGAACAAATCATCATGGACTTACAAATAAGGATATAAATGATCTCCAAACCCTTGACCTGACACAGTTTAGTTTTGGCAAAGGCAGGTCATGCCTGTTAAACTTGGTGGACTTCTTTTAAAACATCACCAGAGCCATAGACAATGGCAAATCTGTGGATATGGCCTACCTTGACTTAGCCAAGGCCTTTGACATGATCCCACATTTGTGCATCATTGATAAACTCTCCCATTTGAATATCAACCCTTATGTCGTCAGGTGGGTTGCTAACTGGCTCACCAACAGATCACACTCAGCCAAAATTTGGGACTTTACCTCAACCAGAAGACTTGCCATCAGTAGGGTTCCACAGGAGTTAGTGCTGGCCCCTCTACTGTTTGGAATAAACTTCTCAGAAATTCAAGCCAAAATAGAGCGGCTGTGGCTGACTAAGGTTGCTGATGACTGCAAATTAGATGCAATCACTGTATCCCCAGATGATGTCAATATACTTCAGGAAGGATGTACACAAACCAATGATTGGTGCCAAAGCCATGGACTCAAACTCAATGCTAAAAAATGCATTATCATCCCCTTTGGTAAAAACAATATCCCTGCAGACTATCATATCAATAATAATACCCTAAGTAACAACTCAGAAGTGAGAGACTTGGGAACGCAAGTTGATTGTAACGTAAAGTTTGACCACCATGTGTCTACTGTGGTAAGAAAAGCATTCTACGTTGCATACCTTATTAGCAAAGGCATTGCCTCAAGAGTGAAAGAGGTCATAACTCCCCTATACTCGACCCTCATCAGGACAATAATTGAGTACAGTGCTCCCTTTGCTATGTACCTTACCAGGAACCTGCAGCAACTTGAGAGACCTCAGAGATTTCTAACCAAAAAAGTTCAGGGTCTCCAGCACATGTCATACATTGACATACTGAAGTCACTGTCACTGTACTCAGTAGCATCCAGACTACTTAGAGGAGACTTGTGCCTGGCCTACAGAGCAATCTTGGATCCAAACCTAATGGAAATGCTGCACATCCACAAGTCAAATGGTAAAAGGGTCACCCACATCTGGGACTTTAACCTAGCCTGTGACCTGTGACATAACTAGGACCTGCTGGAGAGAGAGATATGTCTCTCAGAGGTTTCCACTCCTCTGGAATAGGCTACCAATTCACATCAAACAAAGTCCTCTATGACCCTGTTTAAACCTAGCCTGGATGACTGGATGGGAAACTGCAAATTCCTGTCAGGGATTTCACCTATGACCCTCCTAGATATGGGCAGTCATTGCTAACTAAGATCTCAAGTTTTGGCAAGATCCTGTCTATTGGGTTTCTGTAGTATTATATTGGTTACACATGGCTAGGCTTTGGATCAATAGCTCAGTAACCACCTATGAACCTATGAAGATCTCAGGGGGGGCTAGCTACTATGCTTCACCTCCGTTCTGCTCTCTTTTACTTTTTCTCACATTTACTTAATTGCACAATGACGTTCCAGTGACCAGTATCTCATTCTCTTTTTTAGGAGGCAGTGATGTTAGAGAATGTAAAAAATGTAGCATTCAAGCACCAAAACATCCTTTTTACATGTAGTAAGCAATGCCTATCTCTCCATCTATGCCTATAACTTTATCAATGACTTTACCCCTCCTCAGATACAAGAATGCTTAACTTGGTCCTGAGCCTATAATATTATCTCTTTGCTTGTCCTATCCAAGACTAGAGATAAGCAAACTACTGCCATCTTTTACTCATTTCATTTTGAAAACTTGCTTTAGCTGTTTTAGTGGATAGATTAAGTTCATTTTAAATGTACAAATACTCCTTTGTAAAGACTAGTGCCTTTTAATGGGTCATCATATTCAGAAACAGTACCTGCAGTTCCCTACAGTTATTGCTCTCTGTGTTGCTTGTCTGTGGGTCTGATGCTATCATGACTTGCAAAGTTAGATCTTGATAGTGAAAAAGTGCACACTTCTGGACTAATAGGATTTTAACCACAGAGAAGTTCCATTTATCTATTCATTTTTGCACCAACACGGGCCATCTCCTGACAATCTTTTTGCATTAAACAAGCTTAAACCAATCAGCTGTCTTGAGAATAAAAAAAAAACATAACGTGTGAAATTCATTATGAAATAGTAACAGTAGAGCTACGTGAGCATGAGTATAAAGAAGTTTTTTTTAAGATTTGTGATATTTCACAACATATCAGTTTAACTGAATATGTTAGCTTTTAGAATTGTTAGTTGCAGAATTGTCAGCTATCTCAAACTAAGGCTCATTTTCTTTTATTCTGCTTGTTTGCAGGCACACTAGAGTGACAATAGCATAATCATGAGAGCCATTAGATTTAGGTTACATGGCACAGACTAGCAGCTTTACTGGTCTTCAATCTCTTGGTGGTCCAAGTGTAGCCCCCCCACCCCTCATGCTCATCCTTCTTGCTGTATCATTTTTATGGTTTCTATATGCTGTTCTCCATACAGTCCTCAGCCAAGAAGCTAATAATTTCCTCCCTGCATTACAATAATTAAACTGGATACACTGATTTTGTCTAATCCAGTTATTAAATTTGCCCTCCCTTTATTATTTATAGGTTCATAGGTGTTTACTAGGCTAATGACCACAAGGACCTTTTTAAGCTTAGCCATACAGCCCAAATATCTGACAAATTCTGATACCCTTGATAAGTATAAGCATGGGACTGGGATGTGAACCATTTACAGGTTGCCTGTGTCCATTAGAGACATAGGTGCCAAACAGGGATGAATTTTCAGTTTCCCATCTAGTTGTCCAAGTTGCACTTGAATTGGGTTAGGGAGGAACTCTGCTTCACATGGATGAGGAGCCTGTTCCATAGACGGGGTTGTCTCTGGGATACATACCTGTCTCTCCAGCAGGTCCTATTTATATCACAGGCAAGGTTTAAGTCTCTAGAATGGGTAATTCTGGTGCTGTTTGTTTTGTGGATATGCAGGATGTCCACCAGAGTGGGGTCTGACAGTGCTCTGTATGCCAGGCATAGATATCCCCTTGAAAGCCTGTAGAAGATAGAATACAGGGCTAGGGCCTTGAGGCAGTCTGCATAGGAGATTTTACTTATGCCCTGTATTCTTTTAGTGAGTAACCTCTGTGGACATTCCAATTGTTGGATATGCCTGGTTAGGTACTTACCAAAGGGGACATTGTACTCAATTATATGTCTGATGAATGCCGAATACAGTGGAACAATGACTTCCTTGGACTTAGATGCCATATCTTTGTTTATAAGTTGCACAACATTGAATGATTTCCTCACCAGTGTAGACACATAGGTTCATAGGTTCATAGATTAGTACTAAGCTAACTGCCCTTGCGAGCCATTTTAAGCCTAGCTAATTATCCCTTGTGATACTCAAACCCTGCACCTTGTGTTTTTAAGGCAAACACCATTACCATTAGGCCACCCTCCCCATGATGGTCAAAGGCTAGATTACTATCTGTGTGTGTGTCCCTATGTCCCTGACTACTGGGTCAACTCTAAGGGGTGTGTTGTCAATAAGATTGCTATCAGGGATAGATGGCTTCCTAAAGGATACTGTTATGCATTTCTTGGCATTTAGTTTTAGTCCATGGCTCTGACACCAGTTGCATGTCTATGTCAGCCCCTCCTGGAGAACATTTGTGTCAGTGTGAGATTCAATGACAGCTCCTAATTTGCAATCATCTGCAAATTTAGTCAGCCAGAGACCACTGACATTGGCCTTGACTTCTGAGAAGTAAATGCCAAAATGGAGCGGTCCAAGGATTGATCCCTGAGGGACTCCACTTGTGACTGGCCTCTTTGTAGAGGTGGACTCCCCAATTCTAACTTCCTGGGTCCTGTCTGTGAGCCAGTTGGCTATCCACCAGGAGACATACAGGTTTGTACCTAACCTCTTGAGTTTGTCAACAATGCCTGAGTGGGGTATTGTGTCAAATGCCTTGGCCAGGTCAAGGTAGGCAGTGTGAACAATTTTATCATCATCCTTTGCTTTGGTGACCCTCTCAAAGAAGTCCACCAGGTTGAGTAGGCATGATCTGCCCTTGACAAAACCAAACTGGGTTGGATCCCAGTGTCTGGAGGTGTACTATATCTTTTTGGATCATCTCTATGATAATTCTTTCCATGGCATTACATATAAGACTAGTGAAACAGATGGGTCTGTAGTTTCCAGAGTCTGCAGATGGCCCAACTTTGTGCAGAGTGTTAACTGTTGCCTTTCTTTATTCATTTGGCATGAAGCCTGTTTGGAGGCTACAGTTAAACAGTAAACATAATTTTATGTTTAGTTTGAAAAATAACAGATAATTCTTATAGACTTTTAATTTCTTTAAGTACTGTAAATATTTGGATTGCCCTCATAACCCATTATAATCATCTTTTGATGAAATACAGAGAAAAGATACAGATTCCTATGTTCAAGAAAGTTGGAGACCTTCAACCACTGTAGCTCTGATTTTTCATACAAATTGTTAATCCAGCCACTGGGACATTAGTGTTTTTTATTTTTCTGACCAGATGCAACAATGAATGAGCAGCTGCAGCATTATCATATGCAGAAAGGCTGAAGGCAATACATGAACAAATCCAACAGTCTAGACATTGTCTCATGTTCAGTCAGAGGTACAATGTAATTACCTATCTTGCTTTTGTATAAACTAGTTTGTGAGATGAGATATATTTAATAGCAAGGTTGCTAAGGCCTTCCCATGTAATTGGAAATGTGACATTAAGGGCACACATCGTGATAAGGACTTTTTTTATTTTTGGAAGTGAAAAACCTTTTATACTCCATTTGATGATGTAGTGACTTCTATTGTATATAGTGTATATATATTTCTTGTGTTGTTAGTTTTTTGAAGGTTTCCTTTTTGTATATACTGTTTGTTTTGTGTGTTTGATTGGATGTATCGCTGTTAATATCTGAAAATTCAAATAAAGAGATTTGGAAAGAAAAAAATTACCTATCTTGCCCATAGTGATTGAATACTGCAGCAGTATCCATTGAGGGCAAAATGCTCTTTACTGCATTGCCACTAACTCACAAGTTTAGACAACAGCAGTTCATAAACATTTCAGTGTCATTGCCCATGAATTTAGCCTATATCTGTTTTGTATCTCATGAAAACTGAGGGATCAACTCCTGTACTGTGTCCTACTGGAGGGGGAGTCCACTTTATGCCACTCTTTGATGTTTGCAGAGAGTGTGGTTGAAGTTCAGTGCAACAGTCATATGCAACAGTTGACATCTGAGTCTTTCCCTTCAGTTTCTGCCTTAAACATATTGGCAGTTCTTAAAATGATAATTTTGTTGCTCAGCAATGTTATATGGGGCAAAACATCAATTTTGATGAGAAAACTGGTGATTTATTATTTATTTATTATTTATGGACATTAAATTATCAGGAAAGTCCCACTGGGTAGGTACCCATTTTAGTGAAGGCCCAGGGAAAAAAAGCTCCAAAGTATTACAAAAGCATTTTAAGAACAATAATGTTCCAGTCTTCAAAAATAATACAAAAATGTCTACAGTTTAACTAATTATACCAAATTAGACATAATGTGAAAACATTGATTAAAAACAGATACAATTTATATGACAATGATTTAATAGAGAAATTTAACCAGTTTATAGAGAAATTAAAGGTAAGTTAGTATAATACAAACAAGAACTGCAATATGAAGTGAGAGAAAAAGAAGGTTATGGTATATTTAGAAAAAAGAGGCAGAGAAGAGAAATTAATTGAAGTAAGGAAGCAAGTGAAGAAGAGAGAGTAAGGACAAAGTTAGGTGACCCAGGAAACTACAGACTTACTAGTCTGACTAATCTAATATGCAAAGCCATGGAATGAATTATCATGGAAATGATAAACAAAGACAAAGGCAACCTTCAGGCACTGGACACAAGCCAGTTTGGCTTTGTCAAGGTAAGGTCATGCCTACTAAACCTGGTTTACTTCTCGGAGAAAGTCACCAAGGCAACGGATGAGAAGAAAACAGTGCATACCACCTACCTGGACCTGGCTAAAGTGTTCAGTACAATACCTCACTCAGGTATAGTTGACAAACTCACTGAACTGGGCATAAACCCTTACATAACTTGCTGGATTGCCAGCTGGCATGCAGACAGGATCCAGGAAGTTAGGATTGGTGATACCACCTCCACTAAGAGACCGGTCACCAGTGGGGTACTTCAGGGATCTGTGCTGGGACTACTCCTATTTGGTATCTATTTCTCAGAGGTAAAGGCTAATGTCAAGAACCTTTGGCTGGTGAAGATTGCAGATGACTGCAAATTGGGAGCTATAACAAAATCCCCCAACAACACACACATTTTACAAGAGGGCCTAATACAGAGAAATGCCAAGAAATGCATTATAGTACCTTTTGGGAAAACTGCCACTCTGGCTAATTTCTTCATTGATAAGATGTCCCCAAGAGCTGACCTGGTAGTCATAGATCTGGAAACATATATAGACAGTAATCTGCCCTTTGACCAACATATGGCCAAGGTAGGAAGAAAATAATTCTATGTTGCCCAGCTTATAATTAGGGGCATGGCATCAAGGTCCAAGGAAGTCATAGTAATGCTTTATTCAGCCCTTACCAGACCCATCATTGAGTATAGTTCTCCCTTCAGCATGTACCTGAGCAGACACATGCAGCAATTCGAACACCCACAAAGGTTCCTTACCAGGAGAATCCAGGGTATGAACACACTGCCCTATAGAGATCACCTTAAAGCCCTATCTCTGTACTCTGTCTTCAACAGGCTACTGAGAGGTGATCTATGTCTGGAATACAAGGCAATGATGCCCTCGCAATCTGACAGATTTGGAGCACTTTTGCAAGGAAGAGTGGGCAAATATTGCCAAGTCAAGATGTGCCATGCTGATAGACTCCTACCCAAGAAGACTGAATGTTGTAATTAAATCAAAAGGTGCTTCAACACAGTATTAGTTTAAGGGTGTGCACACATATGCAGCCAGCTTATTGTACGTTTTTTATTTTTTATATTTTTTCCCCTAATATATTTGTTTTTCAATTGAATTGTACATGTTATAAGTCACATTAAAGGTGGGAAAAGTTTTGAAATTATTTATTGTGGTCTCATTTTTTTATATCACAAAAACCTGGCATTTCAACTGGGGTGTGTAAACTTTTTATATCCACTGTAAATGAAAAAAGAAAAACAAAAAAAACAAAACAAAATGAATAGTCATTTTGAGGAGAGCATAGGCATAGTATTTGCCATGAAGTCCTAGGTAGGGTACCTGTCTGCCCTGTCCATGAAGTCAACCAACAAATATCTGCAGTAGTGTATCGCTAAAAATTTTACCTAAACTACAACACACACATGCTTGGCATTTTTGCTCTTACTAATGTGCAAATATGGAAATTTGTATTTAAAGATCTATATTATGATATCACAAAGATTTCCCTTTCTCCCAAGATATTTATATGTAGCAGAGATGTGGGTGCAGCTCTTCCCATATAGGATGAGGCAGTGGATTGCCCCACCCACCAAAAATCATTTTATTTCAATTATTTTTTTATTCACAACTATTGCTTACATCTGAGTTGCGCAATGATTTTTATCAAATTTATGAAAGATGATCACAAAAGGCTCACAGTTTCATATGGGAGACTGAAAAAAAAAACAAGTCATACCCAACTCTTGGTCCTTCCAGTAGTAACAGATTTGAACAGATTGAGAATGGCAAATACTTGATAAACCACTCAAATTCATTTTGTCACCAGCAGCAGCCCTTTCATTATATTGGCTTGCAACACAAAATACTAAGCTGCTTAACTTTTGATAATGCCATCTGCATCTAAAAAGTAAATGTGTGAAAAAGGAGTTGTGTCAACTCCTAAAGCTGTGCATGTGTAATTAATATTCTGCTTGACTAGTGAAGAAACCAACCTTGAGGCAGCATTTCACTGCACCACCTCATTACTTTTTAAAATATTCACTTAAGTTGCACTTTTTAATCAGTGTTAAGTTACATATAAACCAGATTAAGTGCCTTACTCAGTTGCTTTGATGCATAGATTGTTACCTATCAATAACTCTTTTAGAGTGACTATTTCTCCAAAGCTTATATGCAGCTGACATCTGGCAATGACCAACCGACTAAACCTTATTCGGTATTGATTAGAAAACAGAAGTTATAAAACTAGGGATCAGCAGATTTAACAGAGCTTTGAAAACTTTTAAAATAGTAATGCCCTCAAGCAAGGGTGTGTCACCAGAAATGTATATTTTGTACTCAAACCTTACGCTGTTGCTCCCACTAACCAGTTATTATTTAAAAAATGCAATCAACTCTCAAAATGCTGGCCCCTGCACTTCAGAGAGGGGCACTTAATTTTTGTCACTTGTAACCATAAAAAA
Source organism: Protopterus annectens (assembly GCF_019279795.1). Lineage (NCBI taxonomy): Eukaryota > Metazoa > Chordata > Ceratodontiformes > Protopteridae > Protopterus > Protopterus annectens. Next base: position 1,789,566,735 of record NC_056725.1, on the reverse strand, counting down.
GGCTAATTTAGAGGTAACATTCTTCTTAGGAAAGCAATTGTTCAGGCAATTCTAAACATTATGTACTGTTTGAACTATAAAGTTTGTGAGAGATACTCAAAAAATATACTCAATTGAGTGCAGTGAGTATGCCTAGCTATACCCTTGCCTCTAAGGCTTGCATAACTTGGAGTTAACTACACTAAAGGAAGGAATAGAGGGTCTGTATCTATATGAGGAGTGTGACCATGACAAAATAGCCCATTGGAGACAAAGCTGTTAAAATGTCTTTTAATCCAGCTGATTGTGTTTGAATTGGCTACAACGTGGAATGCAGAAGTCCAGGAAGTCATCAAAAGAAAGAAGGAGTGCAGGAAGAAGTAGGAGATAGAAAAGACTGACCAGGCTAGGAAGGACTACTGGTTGGCTAACAAAGAAGCTAAGAAAGGAGTTGCAATAGCAAAGAATAGGGCATCAGAGGCACTCTACTAGCTTCTGGAAAGTGACTCAGTAAGGGGCACAAAGAAACTATATCAGGTTGCAAAACAAAGACAGAAAGATAAAGAAGACAGTCAGACACCCTTCATAAGGGATGCCAACAACAACCTGCTCAGCGGTCCACAGGACATCAAAGGCAGATGGAAGGAGTATTTCCAGCAGCTTCTGAATGAAGAAAACCCCACAGAAGCTGTACTGCCCAAGAAACAGTCTACGATGAGAGAAGAAGAGGAGTCCACCCTTGAAGAAGTAAGAACAGCACTAAGGAAAATGAAGTCAGGGAAAGCAGCAGGATCAGGTGACATCACAGCAGAAATGATAAAGATGCTAGGTGAGTTAGGGGAAAAATGGCTCCTGACGGTACTAATAGCAGTGTGGAGAGAAAGGCACATCCCAGATGACTGTAGAATAAGAATACTCATGCCAGTGTACAAGAACAAAGGGAACATCCACAACTGTGGGCAGTACAGAGGCATCAAACTCCTACCACATTGAATGAAAGTTCTGAAGAGGGTAATTGATAAATGGATACACAGAGTAGTAGAATGTAAGATGGGAGATGAGCGGTCCGGATTCAGATCAGGATGCAGCATAATTGACCCGATGTTTGCATTGAGAAAGATACTTGAGAAGAATCTAAAGATGAGGAGAGAGTCCAACTGGGCATTTCTAGACTTGGAGAAAGCATATGACAAGGTCACAAGAAAGCTGGTCTGGGCAGTACTGTGGTGGTTTGGAGTCCCAGAAACATTGGTAGAATTAGTGCAGGCTATGTACATGGACACAGTGACTCAGGTATGAACAGTGTTTGGCCTCACAGAGGGGTTGCCAGTGGGAGTGGGTGTACACTAGGGTTCATCTCTGAGCCCACTGCTGTTCATACTGGTGACAGACTACATTAGCAAACAGGTTGGAGGGGACAGATTAATAAAGATGCTGTATGCAGAAAATGTGGCAGTACAGGCAGACTCTGAACTAGAACTTCAGCAAAGGATGGGAGAATTGAATGTAAAATCTGAAGGCACATGGGATGAAACTAAGCACGTAAACAGCTTCAATTATCTGGAAGGGGTGGTTGAGGAGAATGGTAGTCTGAATGAAGAGGTCAAAGCTAGAATCAGAGGGGCTGCAGCCAACTGGCATAGAGTATCAGATGTAGTCTATGAGAAGAATGCCAAAGAATCTGAAAAGTAAGGTGTACAAGACAGTAATGTAACCAGTGCTACTGTATGGCACAGAAACCTGGGCAGTAAAGGGAGAACAGTTGAAGAAGCTAGAGGTGATGGAAATGAAGTGCCTGAGAAAGGTGATAGGATGCACACTGTGGGACAGACGAAGAAATGAGGACATAAGAGCAGAAGCCAAAGTAGCTCCAATTGCAGAAAAGATCAAAGAGAACAGATTACGGTGGTTTGTGCACATGTGTAGAAAAACAGAAGACAACATGTTGAGGAAGATTTGAAACAGACAGGAAGAAGGTAAGAGGAAGCAAGGACATCCAGCAAAGAGGTGGATGGATTGTGTGAAAGTAGATCTGCGACAGGCATGAGTGTTGAAGAAAGCAGAAGTGTGGCATTAAATCAAAGAGAGTGGGCTACAGTTAACAACCCCCATGTAGAACAAAATGGGAAAAAAGGAGGCTGATGATGATGTTGGTCATCACTGACACATTCCATATCTGAAACAAATTCTACTTCATATAATATACCACAGCTTGTTTCAGACAGACACAGAGACATCAATACCAGGCAAACACCCAGACAGACATTTTTGTATACACACATATACATACACACACACACACACACACACACACACACACACACACACACACACACACACACACACACACGCACATGCGCTCACATAAATACAAATATGCAAACACACATACATGCACATATACTCTGTAGGATTACTCACATGATCATCAGTCTGAGCAGGGCAAAGTGCAGTATGCAGTACTCTGTTCCCCCCTGTACAAGTACTGGTAATAAGGGGTTGGGAGGGTGGCCTAATGGTTAAGGTGTTTGCCTTACAAACACAAGGTACAGGGTTTGAATCTCAGAGGGGATGAATGGCTAGGCTTAAAATGGCTCACAAGGGCAGTTAGCCTAGTACTAACCTATGAACCTATGAACCTATGAACAGCTATGGCTGCAACACAGCTAACAGCTGTGTTGTCCTTTGATGCTGTGCTGGACCTCACATACAGATGTCTATAAATCATAATACTCTGCAAGCACTGAACTGACAAACATGTTTGTGAAGTACATGGCCACACCAGAGGAGTAGCTAGGACATTTGGAGCCCAGGGCGAGACCTTCATTTAGTGCCCCCTCTCCCTACCTGAAGAGGCAGAAAACACCTAGGCAACAACTTTTCACAAAAACAAAACAAAAATTAAAAATAATACAGATGAACAGCAAATCCAAACAGAAACTTCATATCTTTCCCCAATTAAAGAGAGCAGCATCCATTGAAAGTCCATACTTTTCTCATCCCCATTAAATAGTGTAACATTCATTGAAAGTCCAATCAGTAAAATGATAATTAACTAGTAATAGATAAAAACAGCCTTGATAAATTAAGAACTCATACATAGCTCTTTCTTCTTCCACCCCCCCCCATAAAACAGTGTTGCATTTATTGAAAGTCAAATCAGTAGAAATAAATAGTAGATAAAAACAGCCTTGATGAATTAAGAGCACACATCTATCCCTCCTCCTCCATAAAACAGCCAAAAAAGTCCCTATCTGCCCTATATAGCAACAACAATAACCAGCATTGGCAGAAATGGCAGGAGGATACCCCACCACTTTGCCTCTATACCATTTGTAAAAAAGCCATTAAGCCAAACCCCCTTTATGCATTTGATTTGCATTACATTTTAATTTGTCACATCTACCAGTCCAGTCCACCATACCTCTCAGCTGTCCAGATTTTTGCCTCATATTTCTGGTCTGTTTCAGACTTCCTTCAGAAAAATGCATGCTAACAGAGAACCTGTTACTCTAGCAACTTTCTAAGTTTAAAAGAGCAATATTTAAAAATTATCCCTATTTTTGGCCTTTGTTCCACTCTCATCATTGATTGAAGTCACTAAATAATGACAGACATTTGTGTTTCACATTTTGAGATATTTGCATACTTATGAATGGAGTACATTTTTGCATAATTACTGGCCAAATAATCACTGATATTTTCTAAGCAGTACTTGTTAGACCCCAGTTATCACTGAAAGTTTTTTTTCAGTATTGTCTATACTTTCATTTGATACCACAGAATACATATAAACATCCTCTTGCTGAAATTATTGATATCATTTACATATACAATACGTACATAAGATTTCCAGAACATAACTCAGACTTTCTGTAAATCAAGTATCCCATTGATCTGATGAGCCATAAATGAGTGCGTTGGTGACTGGACCTGTAAAATCCTGAGTTACAACCCATCTAAGTGGACAATGGCAGACATATTTACAGAAATATGATAATTATGCATACATGCATGTTTTATCACTAAACAAATACAAATATATTAAGATTGGCAGTAGTGAGACAACAGGTATCAATGACCATGCACTTTGCATCAGTATGAAGTACGAAGCTCTACTGATCAGCATTACTGACTAATACTAATTCAATGACATCCAGTAAATGTAAACTGGAAAGATAACATGCAAGTCATTTCCTCAGAATGTCTAGTCCAAGCAAACAAAAAATTGTTGGATAAGGACAAAAACACATTCAGATGACATTAACGTTACTCAAATTAAATGTAAAAAAATACTCAATTTTAACACTATAAGGTAATGCAACTATACAGTCTGCACAACAATGCACTCAGTACAGTAAATGCATGCCAGAAACATACTAAGTCATCATGTTTTAACAGATTATCAGAACTGATGGACAGTGGCACAAACACATGGACATTGCATCCATGTGGTCTGCTAACACATAGTGTTCTTTTATCTAAGCAGCTGCTACTTTTTAATATTACTTCAATAAATTAAAAGGTAATGGGACAAGAGAATCTGTATAAACATGCACTTTATTATAAGTATGAGCCAAAGTATATATACAACATGTCTCCTTACCCTAAAATGATAACAACCTGCTTACACATGATCTTTGCATGTGAAGAAGGTGAAAAACATCATCACAGTAATGATCAACTAATAACTCTGAAACAATCACAAAAGCCTTCTTCAGCTATGTCAAACCCCTTAGAGGTATTGTCCGGAAATTATCAGAGTTAGTATATAACAACAACACTTAGTCATCCACTGCAGACATATCCAACATGTCTGTGAACAAATTCAGTTCTAACTTTACTCCTCTATCTTCCCTTTTCTCCAGCTTATTATCACCCCCCTACAGCACCCCTTCTGATCATCTCTGAGCAGGTTCTGAATGCATTCTCCAAGGCTAAAAACACTTGCTGCATGGTTGACTTAACTGTCCATTGCGACTGAAATGCATTAAAAATTACTAACTTTGAATTAAAATTAACTGGCACTGTTCTCCATACATGTATATCATGGTGCTGATTGCCTTTGCTAGCTTGTCTTTCCTATGAATTGTACTGCAAAATAATAGCCAAGGCAAACGGTTTACCTTTATATGTGCATACTGCACATGTGAGAACTACACAAGTTCGAAAGGACTTTTTCAAGATTTGGAAAACTCGAAAAAAAATGCTTTGAATGTGCAATGAGCGAATGCACAGTGACATTCGCTCATTGCAGATTCGGCATTTTGGGTGCGGATTTCACTATAGTGGGGATCGGGAAATGGACCCTTTCCCCACTGTAGTGCGAACTTGGAGTTAGAATATTAAAGTAGGGGGTGTGGGGGGGGTGCAGGGGGCTTGCCCTCCTGCATTAAATTGTATGTTCAACATTGTAGATTGAAACTCAGTGAATCTGCTGTTCGATTTGTTGAGTTTTGAACTTCAGTGACGATCGACATGCAGAATTCATCGTTTCGGTTTGCAGAACAGGACGATCAACAATATGATTTTCAACTATGTAAAGGTAAACCAGACAAACTCACAAGTTAAAAATAATATGGCTGAGTAGCTTACAATCATTAAGTATGCACTGTTTTAACATCCAAGTAATGTATACATCTAAATACAGAAGATAATGCTACCGAAAATAATTATGTACCACATTCTAACAGAATTTGTACAAATAGTAAACAATAAAGATACTTTAATACTCTAACTCCGGGATTGCACTACAGTGGGGAAAGGATCCATTTCCCAATCCCCATATAGTGAAATCTGCACCTAAAATGCCGAATCTGCATGTATGTATTTGAACACTCCTCCTGGGTCCATCTCATTTCCTCACTTAACCGAGTACAGTGAGATCATATTCTGAGTCTAGTGTTCACTCTACTTAATACAGAGAGAAGATTTGAGAAGGCCAACCCACCTAGGTTCTTCCTTCCTCTCTCCTTGCACTTTACTAACAAAAAAAGCTTGATTAAATTGTAACTGCTATTCTAAGTCTTTTGGTTTAAGCACTTGGGCTTCATACCGGTTATTTTAAATTAAGAAGGTTTGTGGTCTGCACTGTTGTGGCAGGACAGATAGCTTACATCCTTCTAAGCTGGGAATTGCTGATTGAAGGCTCAGTGTCTGCTATTCTAAAAGTATATTAGTTCTGGTTTAAGCACTTGGGCTTCAGGCCAGTTATTCTACATTAAGCAGGTTTGTAGTCTGCACTCTTGTGGGAGGAGAGGCTGGATTCTGCCCTTCTGAGCTGGGAATTTCTGGTCACAGGCTTATTGTGCCTGCTTATTTGAATGGTTTCTTTTTTGAAATGGGTGTGCCTTGTTGCTGTAACATAGACCAGATTCAGGCCTGCTGAATCTAGCTTTTTCTGTATGACTTGAGCACTGATCCAGGCCATCTTTTTTTGGAGAAGGTTCCCCTGCACCCTAGTGGCAGGAGTGTGCAGTTAGAACTTGTCTGACTGAAGACTGCTGGAATAAAGCTCAGTTTTGAGCTTTTTTCTGGTTAATTGGGTAACTTGTTTAAATCAGTTTGTTCGTTTTCTATTGTTTTATATATATATATATATATATATATATAAAAATTTCACTTTATTCATCTGCTTTTACTGTATTTGTGTTTCTTCCTACTTTATTACTAGGAGCATTAACTACAACTTTGATCTGAGATATATAACAATAAGTATCATTTTCTGTGCATTTAAAGTATTTTTATGATTGTATCTGCTTTATTTTCTGAAAAAAAAACAAAAAAACACAAAAAAACCCAGTAAAAAAATACTTGTTTCCCACCTTTCTAAGCTAGTATAGTCCAGTTTTCAGGTTAGTGTTGAATTCAGGGCTGTGTTACAAGTCTCTGTGTTTGCCCATACCTTACTTGGATAGAAGTAAGTTTCTCTGTTCACCTGTGAGAGAGGGAAGCTTTGAGCAGCCTATCTTCGCTGGAGGAGTGGTATCAGCCCATAAATTAGTAGTTTATTGGCCATTTTGGGCTAATTTCTATCTCTTTCATTTCTCTGCTATAAAAACTGCATTTGCCCGGTTTTGCATGCTGGGCAGTGCCAGTTAGCTAGGGTATAACTATTCCTGGCTCCACAAGGTCTCCTCTTCAATTTTTCCCTTGGAACTAGACAAACTTTCAACTTAAGCACTCAAGCCATTCATTTCTCAGCCGGCACTTGCTCAAAACTCATAGCAAGCACTAGCACTAGACCCCCTATACTGTACAGAAGGACAAGGCTCTCTATTCGACCTTACCAGCCAATCAGTAAAACAGTTCACTGTACCTATCCAGGCATGTTCAAAGGGCAGTTTCAGGTGTACTCTCTAGCCCAACTGGTGAATCTGGGCATTCTAAGGCAATGTTACAACTGCCTCATGTACACAGACAACCCTCTCCTCCTACCACCAAACACTAATACATGCGAGAGATGCAATTATGCAGCCAAACTGGAGGCTAAGCTTTCTCAACCCAAGGCTGGATCAGGCAGTCAAGAGGAGAAGGGAAATACCTGCATCACACCACCAGTCTCACATAGACCCATTAAACCAGAACCGGCAAAAACACACATAAATAATAGAAAACATACTCGGAAGCTCTAAATGAAAATCTGCAAAAGCAACAGAGACCTCCAAAGCAGACATCCAAGCATCCTCCACCCCCCAACACAAACCATGAAACACATACTTCATAAAGCCACTGTGCCACACAATCACAGCCCTTAAGGCAAAATAACATACCCAACACACTAGTAATAGATGACTCTATAGTCAGGCACACTGACATCCCACTCACTAGGCTGAACAAGGAGAAGGTTACTGTTAGCTGCCTGGATCCACCACATAACACAAGCACTCAGATCACTCCAGAACAAGTACAAATATGATTCTGTCATTGTCCATGTTGGTGTGAATGACCTCAGCCGTACCTCCCTGAACTACATGAAAAGAGACATGGAAGAGCTCTCTGATCACGGACCCCAGGCCGGTATAACCCTGACCCTGAGTAGCATCCTACCCTCACCAAGAATGATACCATGGTATAAAGAAAAAATTATCAATTTCAACAATTGGCTAAGTTTCTGGTGTCATTCAAAGGGGATCCATTGTCTGTCCAGCTGGGATGACATGTTCGACAAGCCACTTTGCTTCACTAGAGACAGCTTGCACCTGTCATCCTTAGGCTTTCGAATACTAGCCAAGGCTCTTGCCACCCCCATAGAGCCTTTTTTAGGCAAGGTTCAAAAGACAAACCCTCCGCCATAAATAGCACAAGTAACAAAAAACTGAGGGTAATACTACTCAATTCCAGAAGTCTAATCCTCAAAATGCATGCACTCGAGGCACTCCTCAGTATGGAGAAAATTGATATATGTGCAGTAAAAGAAACCTGGTTTAAGGCTCCAGAGAGCACCCCAGCACTACCAGGCTACAACTCATACCATACATTTCGGCCACAGAACCCAGACCGAAATACAAAAGGTGGGAAATATCCATATTCATCAAGGATACCCACACCTCCAGGTTAGTGGCACAGCACGATACTTCAGAGATCATCCACGTGTAACTAACAATGGGCAAAACTGCAGTTCAAATTGTAGCTTGTTACAGATCACCCACCATGTCCCAGGACCCCCATTCCACATTTCTGGAAACACTGGGAAACAAAAAAGTCCTACCAAACACCCTAATATTGGGTGATTTCAATTACCCAAACATTAACTGGGAGAACTACTCAAGTACTAACTCCCTTGCCCACGATTTCCTAGAATTTATAAACTCAAATGCCCTGGATCAACTGGTCAACATTCCCACTAGAGGTGACAACATATTGGACCTGGTCATCACCAACATGGACGATTGGTGTTCCACACCGGAGGTCAACCCCTCGCTGTTTAGATCTGACCATATCCACATTCTGCCCCCACCCCCGGTCAAGAAAACCACAGTGAAAAACTTTTCAAAAGCAAACTTCACGTTACTTAAGACCGAGGTAGAAAGTTTCAAAGCCCCCATGCTAAAGGGTAATACTGTCCAAGCTGCAAAATTCATAACTAATGCATTCTACGGGCACCTACAAGTATGCATGGATCGTGCTATCCCAAGCAAAACCAAGACGCATTCCTCCAAGAAAAGGAAACCGGTCTGGTGGACTCCTGCCATAAACAAGCTATAAAACAGAAGGAGGAAACTAGTACAGAAAAGAGCAAAATCCCAAGAAGGGAAGACATCCCTGATCAGTATCATCAAGAAACTACGATCCCTCATAAAATCATCCAAGGCTATCTTTGAAAGGAAAATTGCCAAGGACTCCAAAGATAACCACAAGGCATTCTTTAGCTATGTCAAGAATCTAAGTGACAATGCTCAGATCTGCTTGGAGTTAGTGCAGAATGGCACAAAATACACTAAACCGACTGATATCGCCAACATCCTGGCAGACAGGTTCAGTGCAAACTTCACCCCCCTCTCACCCCCAAAAGGGCCCATAACCATACCAGAAGAATGTAGAGCCCCTGAAATCACAGATACCCAGGTTAAAACAGCCCTTTCCAAAGCCAAAAATACAGCATCAATGGGACCGGACGGTGTCCCAGGCTGCATCCTACACGAGCTCAAAGATGAACTAACCCCTCATCTAAACACACTGTTTAAACTCAGCCTCTCCACAGGCTACATACCAATAGAGTGGTGCACAGCAATGGTTATTCCCCTCCACAAAGTTGAAGCCACAACAGACCCTGGGAACTATTGCCCTATAAGCCTGACTAGCTTGGTCTGCAAGGCTATGGAGGGCATAATCATGGAACATTAACAGAGACATAGGGAACCTCCAAACTCTGGACCCTATCCAGTTCAGCTTTGTTAAGGGCAGATCATGCCTCCTAAACCTTGTGGACTTCTTTGAGATGGTTACCAAGGCTATAGATAAGGGAAAGGTGGTACACACAGCCTACCTAGATTTCACAAAGGCCTTTGACACCATTCCCCATTCTGGTATTATAGACATGCTCACCAGCCTGAACATAAACCCCTATGTCACAAGATGGGTTGCCAACTGGCTCAAGGACAGAATCCACATGGTGGGAGTTACAGAAGCTAGGTCCAACTCTAAACCAGTTACAAGTGGCATTCCCCAGGGCTCAGTCCTAGGACCCCTCCTGTTCTGCATATACTTCTCAGAAGTACAGGCAAGCACAGGAGGAATATGGCTGACCAAGTTCGCAGATGACTGCAAACTAGGGGCTATAATTGACTCTACGGATGACACAGACATCCTCCAAAAGAGTCTCACTGAGATGGATACCTGGTGTCAAAATCATGGCATCAAGCTAAATGCCAAAAAGTGCATAGTCATCCCCTTTGGAAAAACCAAAGTACCCACAATCAACCACATAGGTGGTAGTCCCCTAAATACGGAAGATGTAATAAGGGATCTGGGACCCAAGTAGATAGTAATCTCTCCTTTGATAATCACATTGCTAAAGTGGTTAAAAAATACTTCTATGTGGCCCACCTAATCACAAAAGGGTTCATATACAGATCAAAAGAGGTTGTTGTACCCCTCTACTCATCAGTCATCAAACCCATCATAGAGTATAACTCCCCATTTGGGATGTACCTTACAAGACACCTGCAACAGCAGGAAAGACCAGAGAAGTACCTCACCAAGAGGATTACTGGCCTCAAATAGATGCCCTATGCTGCTCAACTGAAGAAACTCCAGCTGTACTTGGTTGCATACCGCCTACTCAGAGGTGATCTCTGCCTGACATACAAGGCCATGTCCAACCCAGAATTGATGGACATGCTCCACCTAAAGAAAACCATATCCCCTCAAGCCACATGCTCTAGGGATCTAAACCTTACCACAACAATAAATAGGACATGCTGGAGGGACAGATTCCTGTCCCAGAGATTTCCCATGCTTTGGAACAAGATTCCAATCTACATTAGGCAGAGCTCCTCACTAACTCTCTTCAAGAGAAACCTTGATGATTGGATGGGAAACAGAAAGTTTACCCCAGGGATCACTTCAGTGGCTCTGCTGGACAGAGGGACAGGGAACTAATCTAAGGGGGGGCAGAAGTCAACACATTCTGGCTAGGCTTATAAATGCCTTCAGGCAGATAGCCAAGTACCTACCTATGAACCTATGAAACTATGAATCTAAATACATAAACTTAGTGACTGTTTAGAATGTGCCTGTGACCAAAATATAAGTTACTTACTTCACTAACAGCATCCCCCCTCCCCCAGCAGTCATAGCCACTATGACTGAACTCCACAGTCATCTGACTGTGACAAAAACATAACAGCTATGGTAATGGTAATGTATTTTAATTTTTCACAAAAAGTACATACATATTCTAGGTTGCTTTCAAACAAATCACATTACTTCTGCAAAGCCAGGATAATAAACAGACATCAGTCATTTACACTGAAAAACCTTTTTTTGTTGGAAAACATTTAACCCCCCCCCATTATCTATATTCTCCTTGAGAAGTAAAGACCATTGGATGCAAAGCATGATCATGTTCAACAAATCTAAAAGGTAGTAAAGGGTGTGACCATGATGGCTAACTGACATCAGCAACTGGTGAAAGCTGTGTGACTGAAAAATGTTCCCAGACAGAAAATATAGATACATGTTAGCTAATTTTATTCATTAGTAGTCAGAGAAAAGATTTATAGCTTCAAGTTCTTCAAAAGCTGTAATTTTCCTGTTAGAATTTCAACTACTTGGTTAAGAGAGAAGAGACTTAAACAAGAGTCACTCAAGAAGTAGTACTCAGGATTCTTGTGTTAAAAAAAAGATATTCAGTCACTAAAATCTGCCATGCAGGATGTATAACTTAAGATGGATAAACAGGACAACAAAATAGAAAGTTTCAACGAATAGTCCAGAAAGAAGATGAAACATTTAGAAATTCTTATAAAACAATACAGTGCACAAATCAGCAGTATGGAAGAAGCTTTAAATGAGCACATGGTGAAAATAACTAAGAATTTCTTTTAAAACAAAATAACTGACTCATAGATAAACTTTATGATTTAGAAAACTGACTGAGTCAAAATACCATTAGCATTTATGGTGTACTTGAAAAGTATTAGGGAGATAATATAATAAACTTATTAACAACCTGGCTGCATAAAACTTAGATCTACCTGAAACTTTATCTTTTGAAATTGAAAGGGCACATAGATCCCTGAGAGCACCTTAGAAGAAGGAAAATTCACCAGTATGTTTAATTATAGTTGCATTTATGTCCAACTTAGAAAAAGATTGCATATTAAAAACAGCATGGCCAGCCCACCTATTAACACAGGTGAACATGTACTTAGATTTCACAATGAGTATCCCAGTATGGAATGAGTAAAAGAAAATCCTGCATAAAGAACTTAAAAAAAAAATTATAACCATGTTGGTCTTTCCTGCAAAGATCAAATTATTTCTTTCTGAAAGAGCTGAATATTTGAAACACTGGAGGAGCATACGCATTTGTTAACAAAAATAAAATCCTTAATAATGCTGAATACATGGATTGGAACAGTATATCCTCAAGAGACAGAGTGATTCAGATTCCTGGAAATGGGCTTCTAAAATTAAAAGTTTAAAATCAAGTGACGTTTACTCTCTGATTGCAGGACTTCCATTTTCTGAAACAATAGATTTATCCTTTAAGTTAAAGGTTTATACTAGACTTTAAGCTTCAGAACATATGTAAATAATATTTTAATCTAAAACATTTTTCACAATAAAGAATATAAATATTTAGTTTTATTGTTTTACTATATTTACAGTGAAACACTTAATCTATTTCATTTAACTAAACTTGTACATGTATTTCTAAATGTTAAACAAATACTTCCTGAAAGAGAATGCCAATAAATGATAAGCAATAGAATAGGTAACTTGAAGACTATATAATTTAAGAATTGCATTTTATTTGTTTAACCTTTCTTAATATGTGCATTGCTAGGTTAACTGAATTTTATTAGATCAAACTATTTAAAGATCAAATTATTTCTTTCTGAAAGAGCTGAATATTTGAAACACTGGAGGAGCTTAAATTATATGCTAATTAGAAATGTTAAAGAGCTGGTGATTTTCTTTTCTTTTTTTCCTATTTAATAGATTCCTTTCACATGTCATTTATGAAGCAACTAACACTTAAACAAGTTTGAGAATAAAAGAATGTTCCAGTTGTGTGAAAATGCTTGATTCTTGCCTTTCTTCCTGCCTGCTCCTTAAGCTGTTTTGAAAAAAAATCTAAGTCAAAGTTCATCATTGATATCTGTGAAAACACAAAATAAATTTCTTTTTCTTTCTTGTTTTCAAGTACATATGTAAGAAAACATATTTTTTTAAAAAATATTTATTTAGAAGCGAAGAATTGGTAAAACAAAAGCTATATATATATTTAGCTGTTGCTGATATATAATTTGCTTACATTTTCCTGAATGTTAATAGCTTATACTTTAGTGTTATTAACTCTAAATATACATATTAATGGAAATAAACTTAGATGTTTGTTAATGATTAGAACAGTTTAAAAAAATTAAGAAGAATGAGAAACTTGCAGAAAATATTAGTGGCTTCTGTGTGCTATGAGTTGTCATTTTGATATGTTATAATCAAATTTTAATGCCAGCATATGAAGCTTAGATCAGAACAGATGTTCACAATGGCTAAAACACATATTAACATTAAGTCAAGACTACTTGTAATACTAGAATTAATAAGAAGAGTAAGCATCTTATGAATAATATGCAAATGCACAAGTAATGAAATATTTACCATGTAAGATGATTAAAATACTTTTTTCCTATTTTCCCTGTCTGGCTCCCATACTGCTTCATACTTCCACTCAGACAATAGGTCACAGACAGTTATTGGGACCAAAAGTGTACCTAAATAAAGCTAGAAGTCACTGCACAACTCGTTATGCAGTATGGCTTCTCATTAACCAGACTGGGTTACTGCAATTGAAAAATTATGTTTTTGCTCGTGCCACTACATCTACTGAACTGCAGCTTTACAAACATTTATCAGACCCAAAAGTGTACCTAAAGAAAGTTACAAGTTACTGCACCACTCACTACATGGTACAGCTTCCCACTAACCAGACTGAGTTACTGCAATTGCAAAATGGTGCTTTTGCACATGCTGCTATGCCTACTGAACAGCTGCTTTACAAGTAGGGCTTTTACTGCACTTCTCTTATATACTGGACTGATCACTAATCTGAGAAACTTGTGAACAGAATAACTAAAGAAAATATTAACTGTTAATACTGATGCTTTGTACTGGCCTATTTTCCTTAGTGTGCATACTGCTAGAGGACATCCCCCCCAAAGTTCTACATACCCATTAATACCTTTTAATATATTTTGTATATTCACTGGGCTCTTCCTTGCTCTTTTTTCCTGTCTGCTGACAAGTACTCACTACTGTGCTTGTGAATTTGAGAAAATTATTGACCATAGCTTCTTAGTTTTAGTTTAGTCACTAGATCTCCCCAATCTGATTCTGCCTGTTAGCCTTTCTATCTTTTCACAAGATATATACTTATCTGTGTAGATTCTACTGATAGCTTTCTTTCTTACTCACTCACCACTTTCATGCTCCTGGCTAATCGCTTCTCCACTTTCCCCCTCCCTCTTTCTACCCCTCTCCTATCAAACTGTCTTACACCCTCTTCTTTCACTAAAACTAACTAAAAAAGTCTATCTTGAATAATTTATATCACATGTAAATATATATATATATATATATATATATATATATATATATATATATATATATAAAATATACATATTGTTTACCTTATATTACGTTAATGCTGAGTCATCTGTCTCATCACATGTTTTCATCTTATTTTGTATTTCACTGTATTTACCTTTATTCTGCATTGTGGTATATTCACAGTTATAATGTTTGTACATCAAACCAGCAACTGGAACTTTTCTCCCTGGGTCTCCTCTGAAGACAGGTTATTTTTGACCCAGTCAGACCATCCCGGTAAACAAATGCCAAATAAATAAATGAATAAATAAATAAAAAGAGCAGTATCAGTAAGTTAAGAAATATATATACATGCTGTAATTTGAGAGCTGATGATTAAATAACTCTTTGATGGGAGATTTTAGAAATACAAGTTATATAGAATATGGTAGAATATTGGTGGGCAAATAAGAGAAAAAATATATAGAATATGGTAGAATATTGGTGGGCAAATAAGAGAAAAATATATTTAAATTTCAGACTGCTTATAAGAAAGATATGTATTACATATAGCTACATACAGCAGAAATGTGAATGTACACAGTCTTATATAATTTACATAGAAAATTATGTAAAAGTATTTGAAAATATCCTGTAAGCTGAAATTTGTAGCTTGATCATGTGAACTTTGAAGTTTTTTGCATCTTATATATTATTATATTCACGTAGACTACCTGAAATAGCTAATTTCAAAAGTCAGAGCTGAAATTTGAGTGTTAAATTGCTGAATCAGGACATCCATTTTGATAGAAAGTAGAGTAGATTTTTGAGTATGTTTGAACCCGTGAAGGGAGAATGAGATTTGAATTAAGCAGATTATAATCTTTGAGTGCAATATAGACTGCAATTTTTTTCTCTACTTCATAGAAATAGCAAGACATTCTCTTTGACCTTAATAATGTACATATTGTTATGAATTAGTTTAATAAGCTACAGGATTTTTAAATATTTTGATATTTATCATATTAAGATTGTTCAGTTTTTTGATATAGACAAGGGCAGCCATGGTGGTGCAGCAGTTAGCATTGCTGCCTCACAGCAAGATGTTCCCCAGTTCAATGCTGGGGTGCCTTCTGTGTGGAGTCTACATGTCCTTCCTGTGGTCGTGTGGGTTTCCTCCGGGTGCTCCGGTTTCCTCCCACATCTGAAAGACATGCTGTAAGTAGACTGGACACTCTAAATTGACCCTAGGTGTGAGTGAGTGTGTGTGTGTGTGTGTGTGTGTGTGTGTGTGTGTGTGTGTGTGTGTGTGTGTGTGTGTGTATGTGTGTGTGTGTGTGTGTGTGTGTGTGTGTGTGTGTGTGTGTGTGTGTGTGTGTGTGTGTGCCTTCTGTGGAAGGTTGTGCACTAGTCTGGCAACTCAACACCATAAAACTCCACTGCCAATCATGAGCAGACAGGTGATCCACTGTGGCGACCCCTAACTGGGAAAAGCTGAAAGAAGAAGAAGAAGTTTTGTGATATAGACACTTGTACTTTTAAAATTAATTCAGAGCTTTTGTAAGTTCCACAAAATATGTACATATTTTTTAGCATGATATCTATATATATATATATATATATATATATATATATATATATATATATATATATGTGTGTGTGTGTGTGTGTGTGTGTGTCTGTGTGTATGTGTGTGTGTGTGTGCATCAATTTTCCTTTTGTATAATAGTTTAGTATGATAAGAATGCCTGACACCTGTAAGTTAAACAATATCTTTATCTCTTCTGGTCCCACTCTGTTCTACTTATTTATTTAGACATTTAGTTTAACAACATTTAATAAGTGAATAATTTAGGAATATTTAATGGTTTTGTTATACTATTACTATTACATAAATAGGTATATAGTATACTATTTACTGGACTACTTAATATGTGTGATTAATAAAAGAGAATTATTAAACTTTTATGCAGTAATGGGGGAATACTTAAAATGGCAAAATATAAGTACATTAATAAATTCTTATTATTTTTAACTTATATATAATATATTAATTAGTTGTAAGTCACAGTTACCTTTGGCTATTTTTATGGATATTTAGCTATTGCTAGGAAGAGAGAAAGTATAGTAGTTTGTCTACTCAGTAGGCAAACTAAGAAATTTAGTACCCATAGTAGGTTGTGTTCTATTAGTAATATATACAGTTACAGATGTAGACTTGTTTTTTGTTATTTATGAATTTTAGTAGTTTAGTTTGTAGAAAGGAAGAATTCAAAAAAGGTGGAATGTTAAGATGGTGTTGGAGGAATACATTACAGTCTTATATACAATTAAATTAATATGGTGGATACATATGTCACATTATCTTTTAAAATGAATCTTCTTACATGCACAGTATGGATGTCTTTTATCTATTATCTGTTAATGTTAATGGATTAAATAATGGCAACAAAAAGAAATCATTAATGAGATATCGAAAATTAAATAGAGTAGACATGATATTCTTGCAAGACACTCAGTTAATACATTGAGATACACTATTTATATAACATGGGTTACAAAATGTTATCATCTGCTTCTTTTAATAAAAATTAGATGAACTGTAGTACTTTGGAGAAAATCTACTGTAATGTCTAAGATCATGGAATCCATTAATGATCCCAAAGGAATATATACATTTGTAATAATATAATATAATGGCAAACTCTATACAGTAGCTAATTTTACTGGATCCCTGAAATAGGTGCAAGAGTGGCTAAAGATCACTTAAACTTACTACAAAGTTATTGGAAGGGTAGTTTAATTTTAGCAGGGGATTTTAACTGCATACCTACTATAGAAGATACAAGTGAACTGAATAAAGCTAAAATTCTGGAATCAGCTAAAGAGCTAAATAGATGATTTAGTAATAATAATTTAGTTGAGGTAATAGAAAAAGCAGAGGATAAATAATTGTTCTTCACTCATTGCTTTTATGTGTGTGGGAATTGATAGCATTTACTTAATAAAGCTTATTATTTTAAAACTTAGTCCTTGCCCTTCATCTGATCACATTGCACTAAGTATTTATATATTAATGGACATAAGGAAATTTCAGATTATTTTTAAGAGTTACCTTAAAGAACAAATTGAGAATTTTTTTATCTTTTAATGATAATGGTCAGGCTAGTAAAGTCAAATTATGGGACTCCTTAAAATGCATATTAAAAAAAGAATGGAAATTGGGCTAGTAATAAAATGAAAGTGAGGGGGTAAAGAGTTGTTAGAAATACAAGATTTAATACACAAAGTGAAGTATGAAGAACAAAGAAATTAGATAAAACTGAAGTCATTATAAATTAATAACAAAATATCAAGCAGTTTTAATGCATAAAGTGGAGATAGTTTTAGAAAAAAATTAAATTGCACAGTTATGTGACGTCTTCAAAATATTTACATAGTTAGCAAAAGACAAAAATCAATAACATCCAAAATCCTCATGCTAAGTTTACTTCAGACATAGAAAAAAATGCTTAATATTTTTAAAAAAAATTCATAAGGATCTTAATAAACATAAAAATAATAATCCTAGTGATTACAAAATTGACAAGTATTTAAAAATGCTATTAACAAACATAATGATCAACATATATCTCTGCTGAATAAGTCTTTTAGCCTAGTAGAAGTTAACGAGGCTTAAAAAAGGGAGAAATGGTAATGCTCCAGGGTTTGATGGTTTAAGATTGGAATTATATTGTCTGCTTTCATTAAATATTTTAGTTACTTAGTGATGTTTTCAGGATAATTCAGTGTGACAAAATAATTCCTCCCTTGTGAAAGTTTTCTGAAATCTCACCTATACTTAAACAAGGAAAGGATACTAAGTTAGTTTCCTCATATAGATCTATTTCATTATTAAATGTAGACTATAAAATATTCACTTCAGTATTCACTACAAGATTAAGATATATAGTAGATTGATTAATAAAGATCAAACAGGATTTATAGTCAGTAGATTAATATATGATAATATAAAAGGGTAGAAACTATCTTAGATTTAGCAAAAGGAATGAAAAAGAAATTGGCCCTAATTAGCCTAGGTATTGAGAGAGATTTTTATTTTTGTAGATTGGAACTACTTATTTAAAACTTTAGAAGCATTTGCATTTCCAGACCAATTTATTGGAATAGTAAAAAACCTGTGTAGGGACTCCAAAGCATATGTTAAAACTTGATCTTACATTTCTCAACGATTCACTTTAAACAAAGGCACAAAGCAAGGGTGTCTCTTGTTCTCTTGTCCCCTCTACTATTTGCATTTGTTATCGAACCCTTAGGTAATAGTATAAGAACAATGAACAAATGATGAATTCTCAATTAACAAGGATTATCAGTCTAAAATACAGTTTTTTGTAGATGATATTTTACTAACTATAGGAGATTTAAATTATTCATTTGAAGAAATAGATGAGGAAATTGATACATTTCAAGAAATATCACTGCTGAAATTTACTAACAATAAAACTGAAACTTTAGTGTTAAATCAATTACTAAATAGTAAGTTTAAAGATAAATATAAATATAATTGGGAAGAACAATAACTAAACTATTTAAAAATAAGCTGACAATATGTAAGTAAGATTACTAATAATAATTTTGAAAAAAATAATTAAACAGTTGTTATGGCTTATTAAAAAATGGAATGGATTTTTTTTACTTTTGAGGTACTTGAGTACTTATTAAAAATATTATATTACCCAAGAGTATTTATGTTGTTTTCAATAGCTTTAATACCTGATAAAAACATAAAAAATGGAAAAAAAAATACTTCATTGTTATAGTTTCCTAAAAAGCAGAGAATTGCTTATAGAAATCATATTAGCTTCCCAGATGTAGAATCTTAGTCTGTTGCTGCAGATTTTAAACATTTTAACTCTGTTATACTCTGGATTGACTTAACTTACACTAGTAAATGGAAAACCTTTTAGGAGCAGATTGTACTATATTCTTACAAGTTTACCAATATGATAAATTAGAAATAAGTAACAATCCTCATTTGGTTAATAAAATTTACCTTAGAAAGAAGTTAATTTCAATCTTTAGACTTTGCATATATGGAATCAAAACAGTTATGAAATATGTTTTTAAAACTCCACTAGTATCAAAATGGAAATTGTTGTGTTTTCTCATTGTACACACCTCTAGAAATTGACCTAAAAGAAAGCTTACCCAAGTTATATAAGTTGATTATAAATAATAATTTTGATGCAGAATTCTGGAACTTTTTAGATAGACGTGGATTGAGTGACTCAATAGATGGCAAGAATACAACTTTGTTACTTAAATCAGTTAGTCTAACTTCTTCAAGTTTATACTGGAAAGTTTTATGTGCAAATATATACATTAAATGTTTGTTTTGCCATATAAAATATCTAAGTTTAGCAAAATATTTTCTTCAGTTTGTTGGAGATGCAGTAAAGATGTAAAAGCTTTTTGGAGACAAGTGTTTATGGATTGTTATAAATTAAATGTATATTGGGAAGATATAAGTATGTTTTTAAAGGGGTTATGATCTGATAATTGTTCTTTAACTAGATGAATAATACTAATGGATGTTCTGATTCCTGTATCTGTAAAATCAAACATCATAAAATATTTTGAAGTCTTTTGGCAGTTGCTAGAAAAGTTATTACAAAAGACTTGAAATCAAACTAAGTTCCTTTGTTCAAATAATGTTTAAATTTAACAGCAGTAATATGTAAAACGGAAAAATAAGTAATCAGAATAAGATTAATAAATCATACTAAGACTTTTGGACTTTGGGATAGCTTTCAAATGTTGCTATTGAAAAAACAAGTCTCTTTATGTGTTAATTGTATAAGATTACCTTGATGATTCAATGTATTCCTAGCACTATATAACAGTATGTGATGTTGAATTGTGTCCTTTCTGTGCATATATTGTAAATATGTTGAATTAATAAAAATGTTCATTAAAAATAAATAAATAAATACATAAAAGATAGTAAAAACAGTAAAGTAAATTAGCTGCAGCGAGACCCCACTGCACTTCTGTGACAAAGAGCTATTCTTATGCCTTTAGGGCTGATGGCATAAAAAATGATTATGCAGTTTCTTTTGCAGTAAAGAAAAAGTGCAGTAGCATGGAAGAGTAACAGCAACACACAATGTCATAGGTACACCATGATCAGAATAGAATCAAAGCAACAGAATTAGAACTTGAGCACTTTGAAGCCTTTCCCTGTTTTTTTTTTTAAATAGTGAAGATTCTGTTCTTCTGCCTTACCCAGCTTGGAGACAGCAATACTATTTTTGATAACATGTATGCAGACATCACTACTTCCATTACTGACTGACTATAATGATCCACGATTTATCGGGAATCAAACCTTTGAGAAAAAATATGAGCGATATAAGGGAAAAAATGCATTACAAAAGTCAAAGTTTGCATATCCCCATAAGTAAACTATGGCCAAAATTCCCTGAGTTTAGCAATGATCCTCTCAAATTTTCCCACCTTTTGCATGGAATGTCTCAACTACTCTTACACCACATAATCTAGGATAATAGAGATAAAGGGAGGAGGCAGCCCAACTTTTAAACATATAAGTGTGGGAACAGCCAACAAATGACAGAGATCAGAAAGATCTCTTTGGAGAATTACAGACATCAGACAGCCAATTGCTTAATGCAAAAAACACCTTACGTCACCACTGTTACAACCAATCAATTTCTCTGGTGTATGTCCCCCTCCATTTTTGATATCTGTAAGTTGATTAAAGATTACTATCAGTTTTTTCCCCTTAAACATTTTACACCGATTTCTGATTAAATTATAAGCTAATTATGTAAGGCTGATAGCTTGGTATTAAGAGAGCAGCGAAAAATGTGGAATACGCAAGTACAACTGGAGTGCATGTGTTACTTTTGCAACAACAAGAGTAATGCAACTGTTTTCTTCTTTAAAGTTTTAAATTAGAAAACTGTTTTTTTTAAATCATGCACTTAAACATGCATACTTGCAGTTCTTTGCAGCCATGTTTACAGACACGGAATGCTTCAGAAAACACAGAAAACGTTTACTGAAGTATGGAGCACCAAGTAGTGCTGCAGATGGGGAATGTGACACTTTGCTTTTGGCAGTCGCACTGCAGGTGCTGTTCAACAAATCACACAGGCCACACTACTGGCATAAATAAGTTAAATGGGAAGAAATAGATATTTATAAAAACATTATTGTTATTATTTTTTATTTATTTAGGGCAAATTGTGTCCTCTACAAGAAAGTGCCCAGGGAGAGTATCCCTTTCACCCACCCTTTCTACACTACTGGGCCAGAATAAGAGACTGCTGCAATCCATGTGGTACTGAAAAACTGAGTAGTGAATGGTCCGCTCAGTTGAGAACCCTAGGCATGAAGCACACATGGCCTATCTGAATTGCAATATCCTGGAATACAATTCAAAAACAATTGCAAAGCTACTTATGCATTTCTGCATAGTATGCAATGCAAGCAGTCTGAATCCCTCTCAGAGTCTGTAGATTCCCTAGTTTTGAAAACAGTTAAACTTGTGCAGCTGTATTTACTAGATAAATAATTAGCAAGCAAGCAAGCAATGCACACCTACTCTAAAAAGTCAAGATAAATGTGATTAGTTTTGTTGCTTTAACAAACTGAATTCACAGATTTGAAACCAAATAAATGTGAAATGAACAGATTGAATGCCTGTATTGTATCCTGCACAAAGTTGTCTATAGCTGTTAGTAGATAATTAATCAGCATGAAATGGTGATGTCATTTTCTTTCACTCTAAGTTCAACTGTTAAAAGGCATGCAGACTGCTCATTAGCACAACAACCGTTAACTACACTAGATGTTAATATTCATTTATGCATCTATGTAGCAGGAGGGTCCTAAAACAAAATCTGTATTAGCTTTTGGCTGACAGTTTCTTCTTAATTTCCAACTTTTTGTAAGCTGGATGAATCCATTGTTGACCAAAAAAAAAAATTGCTGCGCTTGCATCGTGTTGAGTCAGACAAATATGAAGCTAGCTAGTGGACATTGTGGTACATGCACTGATGATTATTATCCTTTATTTTCTATGATCTAGTAATTCTTAACTCTTATTTACAGTTATTCAGTGATGTATAACTGAAATGGAAAAACAGAACAAAGTCTTGTATGCTTAACTGTTGAACTTAAGACAGCAGTGCATGTAGAAAAACAACATATTTCATTTTGATTAAATGGAAATCAAAGTGTAAACCAACTTTAATAGAAGTAGTGAATAACAGAGATAAAGTAACTGGAATTGAGATATTAAAAAAAATGGTAGGAGCAAATTACATAGGAAAAAATGGGAACTGTGGGAACAACAAATGCAGATGAGGAACGAAGTTTAAAAGAAGGCACAATTTTCATGAGCTATGTAATGTTTGACTGACAATGACTGGGTAGATTATGTGATGTATCATGTTTGCAACTAAAATTATGTCAATATGGGTTGGTTTAGTTTATATAAATGTATGATTGTCTATGTCATACCTGAACATATAATAAAGATGTTTCTTGTTTAAAAATACTCTTGACATTAAAGTGCATTATTAGTACTGTGTTTCTCTAAAACTGTTTTCATAACTGGGCTGTGTATTGCACATAAATTAGATATTCACGTCTATATAGTCTTCCATCAATATAACTGGTGTGTAGTACATGGAAAGCAGTGATTATGTTCCAAAAGTGGAAAAAAAGCCAAACCTGTAGAATGCTCCTGTAGCATGAAATCAGAGCATAGCAGCACTTTCAGAGGTGTGCAACAATTATTACACACCCCTTAAGCACTGATTCAGTCAAATCTCTGGCAAAGGATGTTGATTTATTCTCAAGTGTGCTTGAAAATCTTGGCACATATTTTCATTTTATCTGTTGAACTTTCAGGTGTTAGTCTGTAAGTAACTTATTTAACTAAATTAGAACTGGATTCAAAAACTGCCTCTGATTTATTCCTACAGTTGTATTCCTATATAGACACAATACTCTCTCAGTGCTTAACTGTCTTTCAAAGCCGGTGAAACACTTTAGACTTTTTCTTCGTTTGTTTTTGGTAGTTCACGAGTAGATAAAACTTCATGCACTACAACCTGTTAGGACTGGGTCTCACTGATCATAACCAGTTACGTGTTCTTGACAAGTATGCCAAGGTTCACATCTCTTCGGTTGAGAGGAGAATTTGTTTGGCATCCATGTCTCGAACACATAATACTTATGATTGGATACCCGATCATAACCCTGTATGCACACAAGACTGTAGCAGCAACAATGAAATAATCTGCTTTCCAAAGAGCAGCTTCATTTCTCAGAAATGTTAAGTTTTAACTTTACTGCTCTTTGAAATAAATTTTCATCAACAGTATGTT
The DNA here is from genome assembly GCF_019279795.1 of Protopterus annectens. Classification (NCBI taxonomy): domain Eukaryota; kingdom Metazoa; phylum Chordata; order Ceratodontiformes; family Protopteridae; genus Protopterus; species Protopterus annectens. The sequence goes on along the minus strand of NC_056725.1, from coordinate 1,789,542,577 downwards.
TTGCATTTGGGCTAGCATGGTAATAGACCTGAAAATCCCAGGCTACTCGAGGAGCTGAAGTACTGTGGTGACATAAATCGACTGGGTAGCTGGTGCCCTCTTGTGGACATGCGTTCTTTCCATTTAAATATTATTTCTCGATTCAACAATTGACCATGATTTTTTTCCTTACAACTAATGCATCCTAACGTTACCAGAGTTTGCTGTTGAAAATATAAATGCAATAATTTAAAATAAAATTGGCCCAGCTGCCTTAGACTGTGGTGCATCAGCTGTTTTTGCATCTAATGAATATGCCTATTAGTTTGTTGACTCGCAACCTCAACAGTATATTAAATGGAAGAAAATGTATCCACTAGACTATCTTAATATCAGGGTTGTTAAACAGTATCCTTACTTTGCAAAGTTCTTCACACCCATGCAACAGAATGAGGTAACATCCGTAAGATTAAATATTGTTTGAATCAGGGGTTCTATAAACATGTTTATTGTAGGTCTTACAAAATGAACAATGCTGACAAATATTTTTAAGCAGTAAACCTGTTAGTACTGTTGGATATTAAGCAGATAAGTATATAGAGAATAATCAAGTCTATCATTATTTGTGCTTAAGACATGTCAGCTCAAATTAACTAAGTCATTGAAAGACTGACACAAGTTATGCCCTTATTTCGACTATCAAGAGATTACAGATTAGTTTTCTTTGAGGTTTTAAACTTTTGAAAACTCACATCTTCTGTTGAGCCTTTTAGAGTTCTGAAGTGACACAAACCCTTGTTTAGCTCTATACCCACCCACTACTCAGACACTGATTAACCTCCTGTGAATGAGCATGTGTTAATAACAGAAACTGCTTAGTTATTATCAGACACTTAGATAGGTCATGATGGTTATGGTGCTGGTAGAAGATGTGTCAGATCCCAGGCAAGGGTCAGTGCTTTACTTTCATGTTTCATTTGTTAAAACAATGTTAGATAGAGAATTTGTGCTGCATCTGAATATTGGAGTGTGTGTGTGTGTGTGTGTGTGTGTGTGTGTGTGTGTGTGTGTGTGTGTGTGTGTGTGTGTGTGTGTGTGTGTGTGTGTATGTAAAAATTACCACAGTGTTGGTTTCACAACTGCTCATAAGGAAAGGTCCCAGAGAATCCTTATTAGTCCACAGACAATGAAATCATGTGGAATGCTGGAGGTCCTGAGGTCAATCCCCTCACAATGGTCATTGTTTTCCTTTCATGTATTAGTTGTTTAAAGACTGTTAGGTAAAAGATTTGGATGACTGCACAGGTTAATAAAGGAACAATTCTACTAGGTTCATTTTAGATGGTGTAACCTTGGCATAATATGACACACTTTTGGACTGGTAATTTTAAACTGGTTTTACACAGTTCTGACTATAAATCTGTTAAAACAATGTCAGACCTGGCAGAAAGGAGAAACATCATCATAGACCCAATAATTATTTAATTAATTTTGATTTATCCTTTATCATGCTGTGTTTTATTTTGTTCATATGATCTCTTACTCATGATCCTGTAAAATAGAATAATGCCCAGCAAAGCAGTTTGCTAAGTTAGTTTGATTCTCTTATCTTTTTCTTGCACACTTGAGCTTGAGCAAGTTATTTTTTATATTCCAGTATGGAAGGCTCAGAAAAAAAAGATAGGTAAAAATGAAAAAGAAAGCAGGGCAAGCTTGCTACTGAGCTGTTGATGACAATAAAACGTAATTAGGTGAGTAGCAGATTTCACCTCAGTTTCATCATTTGGTGTGGATAAATTGGAAAATACAAAAGGATGGATACTACAATAATTATTCTGTTTGGTGGGACTTGCTGTATCAACTAAGTTGCAAGTAAAAGCCTTCTTATTCTTCTTCTTTCGGCTTTTTTTTTTTGTTAGGAGTCGTCACAGCGGAACTCCGGTCCGCTAATGATTGGCAGAAGATTTTTATGGTGCCGAGGTGCCAGCCCAATGCCCAACCTTCAACGAAGGCACGCCCATTCATGCATGTCTTTCGAATGCCACTCGACCATGGGGAGGACATGCAGACTCCACACAAAAGGCACTCCAACTGAGAATCGAACGGGAGAACCTCTTGCTGTGAGGCGACAACACTACCGCTGCATCACCGTAGCTTAAAAGCCTTCTTATTATTATCCTTAATTATCTAGAGTTAGGAATGGAGTGTGTTGGTGGGTGTGGAACATTGTAATAGTTCTAGTATAAATAATTCATTTGCTTATTTAAATATGAATAAATTCAAATGCAGCTCAATATTTTTTATTTTTAAGACAGTACTGATACTATGAGTGCCATAGTACAGCTCTTAGCATGCCAAAACAGATTATGCAGATGCCCATGGACTGTAGGATATTTTTCAGTGGTAGTGATTAAGATGGGATGGCATAGTAATGCAGGACCAGAGAGTGTAGATACACATCAAGACCCTAATCACCACAATTGGTAAAGACAGGTAGTTGGTTGCAACAATCAACAAAATGATAAGCAGCTGACATAAGAGTACAACTGTGACTGCTAAATATTTTAAAAGTATTGGAAATACATGCTACACACCAGCCTTACAAATATAAGCTGTAGTGATATTGTGTGTCATTGAGAAAAATCTGTTTATGCCAAGCACTGTTTGTATGACTGACAATAGCCCAATGGCTTTATCACTGAAAGCCACTTTCACTGAAGGCATTGTGTTGCCATTTCTCCACTAACATGTCACCATGGAGTTGATATATATATATATATATATATATATATATATATATATATATATATATATATGGATTGGATCTAGGACTGTTGAACGAAACTTCAACAGTCCGAATCCAACTTCACCGAACACACTTTAACGAAAGTGCTTTTACCAAAAAAGCACTTTCGCTAAAGTGCGTTAAAAAAAAAGAAAAAATATTATGCAGGGGGGCAAGCCCCCCTGCACCCTCATGTGGGAGCTGTGTCCCCTCACCCCCCCTCTTTAATATTCACACTCCGAGATCACACTACAGTGGGGAAAAGGAAAAAATTCCCTTATTCGCACCATATTAGATCTCTGCAACAGTTACTCCCCCACAACTCCCTCTACCTGCAGGCATACTTCCGCGAAAGTGCTTCTTCGATGAAAAGCACTTTCACGGAAGTATGCCCGGCCATTTAGGATTCAGTGAAATGGCCATTTGCGCATCAGTCCTAGACCCATATATATATATATATATATATAAGTAGGTGGAATGGATGTCCTCCCCACATGGAAGTGGAGAAGGGCTTATTACCCTAAAAAACAGCTTAAAACTGTGTTTACAGAAAGTGGATTTCAGCACTTTCTTTTTGTTGTCTTATCTCTTTTGGAAAAGACCTTCGACTAATAACCATAAATTTGTGTCATCAAGGTGGAGGGTGTGTCTGTGTTTGTAATATGTATAGGAGGAACATGGCAGACAAAGATTTTATTACACACACACACATACACACACACACACACACACACACACACACACACACACACACACACACACACACACACACACACACACACACACACACACACACACACACACACACCTGCATTTCTGTGTTGTAATAAATAACTCTAGATGTACATTGTTGTGTTTTGAGAAAGGAAAACCTGTACACAATGATGAGCAGTGTAATTCATTGAAAATTAGAATTGTGTTTGGCTCATCTCCAGCTTTTGCATACTAATCTTCGTTTACATCATATTAGGGTTTCTTGCTACTGAGGGAGAGAGCTGTATGTTTGATGCATGACTGATAAACATGTTTTCAAATAAGGATAGCATAAACTTAGGTTCATAGGTTCATAGGTTCATACTAGGCTATCTGCCCGAGGGCATTTACAAGCCTAGCCCATAGTTTTGTGGCTTACGCCACCCCTTTAGTATGGGGAACTATACCCATTATTTTGCTGTGCCTCTGTTGAGCAGTGACACTGAGGTAATCCCTGGGGTATATCTGCGATCTCCCATCCATTGGTCAAGATTTCTCTTGAACAAGGCCAGCGAGGTGCTCTGCCTCACATATACCGGGATTTTATTCCACAGCATAGGGAGTCTTTGGGTGATGAATCTATCCCTCCAGCGTCCTATTAATAGCCGTGTCGAGGTTTAAGTCTCCGCCCCTTGTGGCTCTGACGGATCTAGATTTTTGAGGTGAAGCATATTCATCAAATCTGGGTTTGACATGGCCTTGTATGTTAGGCAAAGGTCACCTCTGAGCAAGCGTGCGACTGAATAGAGCTGGAGTTCTTTCAGTCGGGCAGCATAGGACAGATGTTTGAGACCCTTTATCCTTTTGGTGAGGAACTTTTGTGGCCTCTCCAGCTGCTGCAAGTGTCGGGTCAGATACATTCCGAATGGGGCATTGTACTCAATCATTGGTCTGATGAGTGATGAGTATAGGGAGACTATGACCTCCCTTGATCTAGATGAGAATCCCTTCATGATAAGGTGGGCAATGTAGAAGGTCTTCCTAACTACTTTAGCTACATGGGTGTCGAATGACAGACTACTATCAACCTGGGTCCCCAGGTCCCTGATAACTTCTTCTATGCTCAGTGGTTCGCCACCTATTTGGTAGCTAGGGGTAACCTTGTTTTTCCCGAAGGGTATGACTATGCATTTTTTGGCATTTAACTTTAGGCCATGGCTCTGGCACCAGTTATCCGTTTCTGTGAGACCCTTCTGAAGGATATCTGTGTCAGATGTGTTTTCTACTATGGCGCCCAGTTTGCAGTCATCTGCAAACTTTGTCAGCCATAACCCTCCTGTGTTTGCTTGTACTTCGGAAAAGTAGATGCCAAACAAGAGTGGGCCCAGGACTGAGCCCTGTGGTACACCACTTGTGACAGGCTTTGAGTCTGACATGGCGCCAGCAACTCTGACCCTGTGGGTTCTGTCACTCAGCCAGTTTGCAACCCATCTTGTGATGTACGGGTTAACATTTAAGCTGATGAGTTTTTCAATGATACCCGAGTGGGGTATTGTATCGAAGGCCTTCGCCAGATCGAGGTAGGCTGTATGGACTGCCTTTCCTCATCAATGGCTTTGGTGACTGTTTCGAAAAGTCAACCAAGTTTAGAAGGCATGATCTGCCTTTGACAAAGCCAAACTGGGATGGATCCAAAGTCTGCAAATTCCCTATGTCTTTATTTATGAGGTCCATTATGATCCTCTCCATGGCTTTGCAGATAAGGCTTGTCAAGCTAATGGGCCGGTAATTTCCAGGGTCGGTGGAGGCACCGCCTTTGTGAAGTGGGACCACAGTTGCAGTGCGCCACTCCCTGGGTATGTATCCAGAGGTAAGACTATGATTAAACAGCTGTCCTAGCTGTGGGTTTAATTCCTCATTGAGTTCGTGGAGCACACAGCCGGGGACACCATCAGGTCCCATGGATGCTGTGTTTTTGGTGTGGAGAGAGCAGTTCTGGCTTGGGGGTGGGAGAGGTTTGGGGGTCTGCAACGGCTTGGTATAGATACCTCTCCTTTGGGGGATGCGGAGAAGTTTGCACTGAACCTGTCAGCCAGTATGTTGGCAATGTCTGTAGGATCAGTAATCTTCACATCATTTTGAACTAGTTCTGAGCATATCTGGGAGGTTCCTCCCAGGTTTCTAACATAGCTAAAGAAGGCCTTATGATTGTCTTTTGAGTCTTTAGCTATTTTTCTCTCAAAATTTGCTTTGGATGATTTTATGAGAGCTCTTAGTTTTTTACTTATAGTGATCAAGGGCGTCTTACCTTTTAAGGATTTTGCTCTATCTTGTAGTAGCTTCCTCCTTTTGTTGTAGAGTTTGTTTATGGCTGGGGTCCACCAGACTGGACGCTTGCCTTTGGTACAAAGAGTCTTTGTTTTGCTTGGGATTGCCTTATCCATGCAGTCCTGCAGGTGCTGGTAGAAGGCATTTGTAAGTGATTCAGCGGCTTGAGTACTGTTTTCCGCCGGCTCGGGGGCCTTAAAGGAGACCACACTAGTCTTTAGAAGTGTGAAGTCGGCTTTCGAGAAGTTCTTTACTGTGGTCTTTTTTATTTCAGGTGGGGTGGGATGAGGACCTCCAGCGAGATTAGTTTGTGATCTGATCTCACCAGTGAGGGGTATACTTCCGGTGTTGAACATTGTGCTCCCATGTTCGTGATGATGAGATCAAGTATGTTTTCTCCTCTTGTGGGGATGGTGACTAGTTGTTCCATGGCATTTGAGTTTATGAATTCCAGGAACTTTTGGGCTAGGGTGTTTGGGCTTGAGTAGTGTTCCCAGTCTATATTAGGGTAATTGAAGTCACCTAGTATGATGGTGTTTGGTGATACATTTATCCCCTCTAGTGTTTTCAGGAAGGCCATGTGAGGTTCCTGAGTTTGTGAGGGTGGCCTGTAACATGCTACAATTTGCAGAGCAGTCTTGCCTATGGTTAATTGCACCTGGATGGTCTCCGATGCATCGTGCGTTGCCACCAGTCTTGAGGTGTGGGTGTCTTTGATGAATATGGATACCCCCCCTCCTTTCTTGGTTTTGCCTGGATTTTGGGGCCGGAACGCATGATAAGAGGTAAAACCTGATAGTGCTGGGGTGCTCTCAGGAGCCTTGAACCAGGTTTCTGTCACTGCACAGACATCGATGTTCTCCATACTGAGAAGGGCCTCGAGTGCGTGCATTTTGAGATTTAGACTTCTGGCATTGAGCAGCATTACCCTTAGTTTTTTTCCTTTTTTGTGTTCTAGGGTGGTAGGTTTAGAATTTGAGCCTTGCCTAAAAAGGCACTATGGGGGTGGCAAGAGCCTTTGCCAATATCCGAATCCCAGGGTGACAGGTGCAAGCCGTCCTTTGCGAAGCAGCGTGGCTTGTCCAGCATGTCATCCCAGGCAGACAGACATTGGATCCCCTTTGAATGACACCAGAGTTTAAGCCAATTGTTAAAGCTGATCATCTTATCTCTGTATTGTGGCATCATTCTTGGTGAAGGTAGGATACTGCTCAAGGTCAGGGTCATACCTGCCTGGGCTACATAATCAGAGAGCTCCTCAATGTCTCTTTTCATGTAGTCCAAGGAGGTACGCCTCAGGTCGCTTACACCAGCGTGGACAATGACTGAGTCGTATTTGTACCTGCTGTTGAGAGACCTGAGTGCTTGCTATGTGGCGGATTCTAGCACCTGACAGGCAGCTTACTGTGACCTTCTCCTTACTCAGTCTGGTGAGCGGGACGCCAGTGTGTCTGACTATGGAGTCACCAATGACTAGTGTGTCTGGCATTGTGTTTGGCCTTAAGGGCTGTGACTGTTTGACACTCTGACTGTGAGGTCTATGTGTTGCAGGTGATGTGTTCTGAGGTGGTGGTTGTTTGGGTGTCTGCTTTGGTGGCCTCTGCTGTTTTGGTAGATATTTGATCAGAGCCGCCGAGTATGTCTTTGTGTGTTTATGTGTATGATTTGAGGTTGTGATGGTACTATGTGAGACTGGGTCTATAGTGTGTGTGGTAACCTTCTCCTCCTGACTGGTCTTGCCAGTCCTATGTTGAGAGAGCTCAGCCTCCAGTTTGGCCGTATAGTTGCATCTCTCGCATGTATTTGTGTTTTGTGGGAGGAGGAGAGGGTGTTCTGTGTACATGAGGCAATTGTAACATTGCCTCAATATTCCCAGGTTCACCAGCTGAGCAGGAGAGGACACTAGCAACTGATCCCTCGACATGCTAGAAGGACTAGACAAAAAAACTTTAAAAGAGATTCCGGGGGATGTGGGTGACCGAGAAATGGGGTTTTGCCTTTTTGGGGTGCTATCTATAAGAGTGCCATATCAAGGTAATAAGTACTGTAGGAGCAAGTGCTAGGTTTAACAGATAGAGAAAAGTCTACTTGGAGTCAAGTAGAGATGATCTTTTTAGGTATTAGAGAAAGTGCTAGTAACAGGGATGCTTAAAGGTAAGATTGAAAAGAATGCACTCTGCAGTGTGCACTAGAGAAGTTAGATATGAAAGTAGGTAACTTGAGTTTTACCTGTTTAAAAAGTTAAGGTTTAGTGACACTTTTTTCTTCTTTCCCCAATATCTTCATGACTCACAGCATCTTCTGCTTAGTTTTTGTTTGTGTGTCTGTATGAGTATGTGTGTGTGTGTGTGTGTGTGTGTGTGTGTGTGTGTGTGTGTGTGTGTGTGTGTGTGTGTGTTCGTGCATGTACTTGTGTGCATATGTGTAAGTGTTATGATGTCTGAGCACAATGCATGAACATGAATTCAGCTCATAATTCTCCCAGTGTAGCTGACCAAGTATGCACACAATGACTAGATACCAATAGTCAATAATACCTTTGTCAACAGTAGATTGGTTTTATGTTTATTATGGTTAGGCAGAGGTTATTCTTCCTTCATTTAACTGTGGGACTACGTATTGTCTTGTAAATATGCCCTCAACATGAGGACACTGTATACGCTTCTAATGTGAATGCTTTCAGTACTTGTTATGCCTGTGTCAAAGAACTACAGTGAATATGCTTTAGTGATGGGAATGGGCCCATGAGATAAAATAGGGGAGTCTTTAAGTCAGGAGAGTAGAATTTATGAAATGACAGACCCGGGACTAATGAGGGGAGAAGTATCAGAAATCAGTAAGGAAAGAAGGGGAGCGATCTGAAGACATATCAATGTCCAGCCAGCACAAACCCAAAGCTGGCAGTTCTGTAACCTGTGGTATGAATGCTTTCAGACTAATGTGCTGGGGTACTTTCACCGTGAGCAGCTTTGCTCCTCAACCCCCATGAAATGGGTTTAGTCTAATGTAAAACCTTACTGTTTATAGTTACCTCTGAGTTTCTAATCTCAGATTCAGAATTCTAGCAAGCATACTATGTACCGTTTTCCCACAATGTATTCTGGGATGCACAGAATGAAGCAATGCTAGTAACAGGATATTTACTTTCCATCTTTGTGAAGAGTTAGTGTGACAACAACTGGAGTACTGCTGAGTACAGTTTGGTAGAATCCTCCTCTTCTAGGATACTGGCATAATGTATGGAATCTGTAAAGTGCCGATCAAAATGGTATAGGTTCTAAGCAAGATGACATATCTGAGAAATTAAAGGCATTTAATATGAACACCCTGACCCTGGAATGAATAAGAGATAGCATGGACATGAGGTCAGAGATGGAGGTACCTTACATTAGAGGGAGTGGGCAGAATTTTAGGACAGGATAAAGATAAGTCAAATGCAATATCAATAAAATAATATTTTTTTCATAGTGGGGGACATGTAATGTTCTTCTTGAGAAAGAAGGTGAAGCAAATCCCACAGTGCAGTTCAAGAATTCAAGTGACTGACATGTTTTGTTAACTGAATGTGTAACCCCTCCACCAGTTGTGAAAAAAAAATAGCATTTTCCCTTGTGGCAGATCTCTTAACTAGAGCAGCTTAGTACATAAAATTTACAAAGATGAGAAGAGTTGGAACAAATTCTTAATTCATTAAACATACCATTTAATGTTTTCTCAACCTGGATTTCCCTGCTACCAAAAGTGCTACAGTATTCCCTTTACCTTCAGCTATTAGTTAGCACCTTACTTTCCCTTACAAAAACAGACTGATAAACCATGCAAAGAATTCTGTGCTCCAGATACTTAGTAACCTAGTTCTAATTTCCTCACACCAAATTGTTGTTTAGCTATGTTATTCTTGACTTCTAAATAGGTCTTCCTTTAACTGACACATGAATGGTTTTAGAAAGCATATTACACACCTTTTTGATTTGAAGTATTTGTTATTTTACCTACTTTTCTGAGAAATATTAGGAACATGTATGCCTTCAGAATGTATGAGAGTAAATTGTTTCACCTAGCCTTGGTTCAGTCCTAAATCACTGGCAAGAAACATGGCTACCGATGATCTTTTATTCTTTCTAGTTTCCCTTCAGAAACATTAAATACTGGAATGCAGAGGTAATATGGTACCATACTGGGCCAAAATGTTGCTGTATTGCAAAACCAATATCAGTCTAATTAAAGGCATCACATCACTCATGTGTTCCAGTGCTTACTCTCAGTGGATTAACCCAGTATCTCTACTTACAATTGCCACTACTGACGGTAACAAGCAACTCATAAAAGTCACTGGAACTGAAATGGAGTCAACAGTAACCTGAATGTGGCATGAGAAGGCGATACCATATAATCCTTGACAGACAAACATGCCACTCCACAAGTATATTACTGACTGCTTCTTGGTACAATACAATACAAAGCAATGCAATGTAATGCAATACAACAAAATACAATACAATACAATTAGGGATACAAGCACTGCCTTATGCTCTTTCAACTTTCCTACAGTTCAAAACAACATCAGCCATTAAAACTGTCCAAGGTTACCTTGAAAGAGTCCAGGTCTTTTACTGCTTTAAACTTCTCAGGTAATAAATTATAATGTAAAAACTACCTGAGAACCAACTTGTAATCATGTTACTTCATGAATAAATTCTCAGACATCTTATTGACGTTGTTCTATTACTTTTAGTAAGACCCAAACATTCATATAAAGAGTGATTTTTGAAAATTTTAAAACCTGACATAAGACACCTTGTCTTTGCTTGTATGCCAATGAATATAAGTTTAACTTACCAAGTCAATTCTTATACATATAGACCATTAATTTGTTTTGTGAATGTTCTCTGTACAGCCTTAACCTTGGATAATGAATCTTTATACCAAATACTCCAAAGAATAGTATTAAATTCAATGTTAAGATTTAGTAATGATGCATATAAGTTATTTACTGTTTCACCTTGTCTTGCCTTAACATATTTCATAATGGGATAGTTTCATGAATGCTTACACTTTTTGCTATGCACTTATGTGCATCGTGCGCACAACAGTACAATATTTGATATGGTAGTGCCTACCTTGAAAACAAGGGTAAGAGGTAGAATATGCTAATGAAGGTATAAGTAAGTGAAATATATGCTAATTAAGCAATTCAATACAGTGCAGCTATTCCTCATTTACAATACTTTTTGGACTACACGCATGAACACAATTAGAAAAATGATAGGGGTTGCTGCTGTTATCATTAACTTGTATGTGCAAAAGACTTTAATATAAGATGCTACTGCTGTCAGACCTTGGCCTACAAGAAGAAGAAGAAGAGTGTTTAGACCACGTTTGACTTATGGCCTGCATGATACAGAAATTGTAGCATGAAACAAGGTGGACAGGGATATCCTAGAGGAAATATGCAACCTCTGCATACTGAGACCCCGGGGTAATTATGGAGAACCCATCCCAGTAGAAGCCAAGATATGTATAGCATTATGTATACTAATTACAGGCACTCTTTAGAGACCCATAGGGAGACAGGACTCATCCTCAAGAATAGTACATTAATTTCTAAATGCAATGGTACAGCATGTTAGGGATCACATCTGGTTTCCACATACCCCATAGGAGAGACCAAGAACCATGCAAAAATTCTATGCCACACCATTCTTCCCTGTGGTTCTGTGAGTGATAGACTGCATACACATAGGAATAAAAGCCCTACCTGGTAAAGGGGAAAGAAGGTACATCAACAAGAAAAGATAGCAGTGTGATGATGTGAGGTAGTACCAGCTATGGCAGAAAGAGTAGGTCACACAAAAACATACTCGGAGGCTCTAAATAAAAATCTGACTAAGCAGCAGAGACCTCCAAAGCAGACATCCAAGCAACACCTACCACGAAACAATATCCACGTAGCACATAGCTCACAAAGTCAGTGTGCCACACAGTCACAGCCCTTAAGGCTAAACAACACACCTAATACACTTGTAATAGGTGACTCTATTGTCAGACACACTGATGTCCCACTCACCAGGCTGAACAAGGAGAAGGTTACTGTAAGCTGCCTGTCGGATGCCAGGATCCGCCACATAACACAAGCACTCAGGTCACTCCAAAGCAAGTACAAATATAACTCCATCATTGTCCATGCTGGTGTGAATGACCTGAGATGTACCTCCCTGGACTACATGAAAAAAGACGTACAGGAGCTCTTTGATCATGTAGCCCAGGCCGGTATGACCCTGACCTTGAGTAGCATCTTACCCTCACCAAGAATGATGCCACAGTATAAAGACAAAATGATCAATTTTAACAATTGGCTAAAGTATTGGTGTCATTCAAAGGGGATCCAGTGTCTGTCAGCCTGGGATGACATGCTCGACAAGCCACGTTGCTTCACTAGGGATGGCTTGCACCTGTCACCCCTGGGTTTTTGAATACTGGCAAAGGCTCTTGCCTCCTCCATAGTGCCTTTTTTATGCAAGGCTCAAAAGACAAACCCACCCCATAGACAACACAAAGAAAAAAAAAAACTAAGGGTAATGCTGCTCAACGCCAGAAGTCTAAACCTCAAGATGCACGCACTCGAGACTCTCCTCAGTATGGAGAATATCGATATCTGTGCAGTAATAGAAACCTGTTTCAAGGCTCCCGAGAGCACCCCAGCACTAACAGGTTATACTTCATACCATGCTTTCTGGCCCCAAAACTCAGACCGAACCACAAAAATATTTATCAAAGATACCCACACCTCCAGGTTAGTGGCACTGCACGAAGCATCGGAGACCATCCATGTGCAACTAACAGTAGGAAAAAATGCCTTTCAGTTTGTAGCCTGCTACAGACCACCATCCCAAACACAGGAACCTCACTCAGCTTTCCTGAGAACACTGGAGAATATGAAAGTCTTTCCAAACACTATTATATTAGGTGACTTCAACTACTCAAACATCGATTGGGAAAACTACTCAATCCCAAACACCCTCACCCAACGGTTCCTAGAATTTATAAACTCAAATGCTATGGAACAACTGGTCAGCACTCCCACAAGAGGGGAAAATATATTGGATCTGGTCATCACCAACATGGGGTCTCTATGATCCATACCAGAGGTATACCCCTCATTGGTAAGACCAGACCATAAACAAATCTCACTGGGCATCCATATTCCATCCCCACCCCTAGCCAAGGAAACCACGGTGAAGAACTTCTCAAAACAAACTTCACACTTCTCAAAACAGAGGTAGAATCCTTCAAAGCCCCCGGGACAGTGGAAAATACGGCCCAAAATGCAGAATCCTTTACAAAAGCATTCTATGGACACCTACAGGAATGCATGGAGCATGCTATCCCAAATAAAACCAAGACTCACTCCTCCAAAGGCAGGAGACCTGTCTGGTGGACCCTGGCCATAAATAAGCTATACAACAGAAGGAGAAAGCTACTACATGATAGAGCAAAATCCCAAATAGGGAAGGCGTCACTGATCAGTACTAGCAAGAAACTATGATTCCCTCATAAAATCATCTAAGGCCAGCTTCGAAAGAAAAATTGCACAAGACACTAAAGATAATCACAAGGCCTTCTTTAGTTATGTCAGAAACCTGAGTTAGTGCAAAATGACAAAAAATACACTGAACCCACAGACATTGCCAACATCTTGGCAGAAAGGTTCAGTGCAAACTTCTCTCCCCTTCCCCCCAAAGAGCAAATGTCTTTCCCAACAGAGTGTTGCCTTCCTGAGATCACAGATGGACAGGTGAGAGCTGCCCTCTCCAAAGCAAAAAACACAGCATCAATGGGACCAGACGGTGTCCTGGGCTGCATCTTACATGAGCTCCAAGAAGAACTAAACCCTCATATAAAGTCACTGTTCAATCTCAGCCTTACTACAGGATATGTACCCAAGGAATGGCGTACAGCAACAGTGGTCCCACTCCACAAAGGTGGTGCCACAACAGAACCCGGAAACTATCAACCTATAAGCCTGATTAGCCTGGTCTGCAAAGCTATGGAGCGTATCATCATGGAAATCATAAACAAAGACATTGGGAACCTCCAGACACTGGATCCTACCCAATTCGGCTTCGTTAAGGGCAGATCTTGCCTCTTGAACCTGGTTAACTTCTTTGAAACAGTTATCAAAGCCATAGATGAAGGGAAGGTAGTCCACACAGCCTACCTGGACCTCACAGAAGCCTTCAACACAATACCCCACTCGGGCATCATAAATAAGCTCACCAGCTTAAATACCAACCCCTATGTCACAAGATGGGTTGCAAACTGGCTCAGTGATAGAACCCACATGGTCAGAATAGCAGGTGCCATGTCAGACTCTAAACCAGTTACAAGTGGTGTCCCACAAGGCTCAGTCCTGGGACCTCTCTTGTTCGGTATATATTTCTCCGAGGTACAGGCTAACACACGTGGACTATGGCTGACCAAGTTCGCAGATGACTGCAAACTGGGTGCTGTAATCAACTCTCTGGCTGACACAAGCATCCTCCAAAAGGGTCTCACAGAGATGGATAACTGGTGCCAGAGCCATGGCCTAAAGCTAAATGCCAAAAAGTGCATAGTCATCCCCTTTAGGAAAAACAAAGTGCCCACAAATTATCACATCAGTGGTAATCCATTAAGTACGGAAGAAGCAATTAGGGACTTGGGGACCCAAGTAGATAGCAATCTCTCCTTTGACAATCACGTTGCCAAAGTGGTTAGAAAGACCTTCTATATAGCCCACCTTATCATGAAAGGGTTCACATCTAGATCAAGAGAGGTCATTGTGCCCCTCTACTCATCACTTATCAGGCCCATAATTGAGTACAATGCCCCATTTGGGATGTACCTTACCCGACACCTTCAGCAACTGGAAAAGACCCCACAAGTATCTTACCAAGAGGATCAAGGGGCTCAAACAGATGCCCTATGCAGTTCAGCTAAAGAAACTCCAGCTCTACTCAGTTGCGTACCGCCTACTCAGAGGCGATCTGTGTCTGACGTATAAAGCCATGTCCGACCCAGAATTAATGGACATGCTTCACCTCAGGAAATCCAAATCCCTTAGCGTTACACAATCCAGGGACGTGAACCTCAGCACAGAAATAAATAGGACATGCAGGAGGGACAGATTCATATCCCAGAGGCTCCCCTCACTCTGGAACAAAATCCCAATCCATGTTAGGCAGAGCCCCTCACTGACCCTCTTCAAGAGAAATCTTGATGAGTGAATGGGAGATCGTAGGTTTACCTCTGGGTTCTCTTCTGTGTCCCTGCTTGACAGAGGTACAGTAAACTAACCTTAAAAGGGCTACCTTCAGTCAACTAATCTAAAAGGATGGTGAAAGCCAAACACACTCTGGCTAGGCTTATAAATGCCCTAGGGCAGATAGCCTAGTATCAACCTATGAACCTGTGAAGAACATGTGTAACATATGCCAGCATAGCTAGCTGGATTTTTGTAAATAATTTTATGCTATTTGTATGTCAAACTGATTTGTACAGATACATGCGTAAAAATATATTTGTAAAGCTGCTTCTGTTAAAAATGCACCAACAGTTGGTCCTGCTGGATAGAAAAGAAATATACATTATTATCAGACTGTACTGATGCAACTGAGGAAATGTTTATATGTTAACAGAGGATGCTGGAAGGGAAGGGGTTAAGCTCAGCTCAGCTTACCTTAAGAAAAATAGTATGAAATTAAATTACTTGCTTTAGGCCATAAAGATGTTATGTCACAGGCCTGAATGCAGCCAGAGATGCAATGTCTGCTGAGATCCTCCTCTTATTGTCCTTAGGGGTGAACTAACTGCTACCCTGGGGTGCCAGTGAATGACTGGTTAGTCTCTACAGAAAGGGTGAAAGTACTGGAATTGTTTTATAGTCACCAGATGCCTTAGCAAAGTTCTAGGTGTCTATTGTAACACATCTTTGCTAGATTCTAGCTCAGCTTCTAGTCAGGGGGTAGTGTGAGAACCACAGAATCAGGTGTGAGTAGATATGATGCCATTCTATAGCCAATGCTGAAATTATTTTAGCTATTAGTGAGAGATGTAATAGTGACACTTAGCACTCCATTCTTGGACCTTGCAACAAGACCACTCATCCACTTCATCTTGCCTTGCTTTAAAAAGTTACCAGGGAATTGTAATTCTCCAGTCAGTTAGGAAAATAGTGAGATTAGCTAAAAATATTGTTTTTCTGTCTGTGTCTTTCCATCTGTGTTATTTTTTATATTTCCTGTGAATTGAAGCTTTGGTGTTTATTGTAAATAGATATTCAGTATTTTCATGTTTTCTATTTTATTATTTATTATTAAATACATCCATACATTTCATTGTGGCTGGTCTTTTAGCAAATAGTTTAACCTTTCTGAGAATTACATTTATTTGGTGGCACTGTAGGCTTCGTGCTCCTGAAAGTCTTGCCGTTTGGCCAAACATTACCATTTGTATAAGTATTAACTTTACTGAGAGTAATTGGGTACCCTGGTAAGAGCCTGAAAGTAGCTGTCTGGTGGCAGTGAATCTACCTTGTAGTCTGGGCAGAGGGGGCATAGCTGGTAAATCTGTGCCAGCCTTTCCCAGGTGTGTGTGTGTGTGTGTGTGTGTGTATGTGTGTGTGTGTGTGTGTGTGTGTGTGTGTGTGTGTGTGTGTGTGTGTGTGTGTGTGTGTGTGTGTGTGTGTAACTCAAATCTCAAAGGTTGTGTATGCCAGCTACTTAGAACAGGGACACAGGGCACTGATTTCTGCAAAGAGAAAGGTGAAGTTTTATTTGAGGCCTGGAGGAGGAAGTCCAGCTCTAGGACTGGGTGTGCTCCCTGTTTGTTCTTAAGGGAAATTGTACTTGGTGCAGACAGCTGCATCTGAAATTACTGAGTGTCTCTATTTTTGTTCAAAATGAACATTCTCCACCAGTCCCAGTGGTGAACATTGATACTCCTTGATTACTGACCAAGAAGAGGGATGTCAAATATTGGTGAGCAGTGGTGGGATATTAATTGAACTTCTGTAGCCTGTAAGCAGTTGTCACTAAAGGTGTGTGTGTATGTGTGTGTGTGTGTGTGTGTGTGTGTGTGTGTGTGTGTGTGTGTGTGTGTGTGTGTGTGTGTGTGTGTGCATGTGTGTGCATGTGTGTGTGTGTGTACTCTCAGCAGCAACAAGGTAAACATAAAGAGCTTCATTTTTCACAACAGTTTTATTTTTGATAGTTTAGTTTAGTCAGGGAAAGCAGGCAAATATGTCAGCAGATTTATGGCAAGCTGTCAGTGAACCATTTGGCTAAGGTGTGCAAATTCAAAGGACTGGTGCATGCCAACCTGACTAAAGAGGAACTGATTTTTGCCTTAATTGTAGCTGCAGCATGGACCAGCAACCAGGAAGGCAACCAGTCTGGTAATGGGGATGTGCAGCCCTCAGAAACAGGACAGTTCACCTTTTCCTTAGAGAATTTAAAGACCCATCTGGAGCTAGAGACTTGAACTTGAGGCAAAATGCATGGAATTAGAATCAGCAGAGAGACTGGAGCACTGGGAGGCTGAAGAAAATGAGAAGCAGCATCAACATGGAAAGAACATGCTGACTCTTCGACAGGAACAAAACGAGGAGGTCAATAACCAAATCCCAGAAGAACAAAGGTCAGTAAATTTCTTCCACAGTATAAATAAGGTGACCATTTTGATAATTTTATTCATATATTTGAAAGAGTATGTAGATAGTTTAATGCTGACCAAGGGCTCTGTGTATGGTTTCTGACCCGCTTACTCCATGGTAAAGCTGTAATTGTTGTTTCTAAATGGTCTGATACTGATTGTTTAAATTAAGACAAGGTTAAACAATGTTTATTGGAATGTTTTACATTAAAACCTGAAACCTACAGGAAAAAAGCTTCATGAGCATAGACTTAAGGCAGATAAAAGTGTATGTGATTATATTGCTGAGCTAAGCACTTATTTTCATAGGTGTGTAAGTGGGTGTCACATCACCACTTTTTGAAAGGCTGGCAGATGTTTTGGTGTGGGAGCAAGCCCTTAGCACTTTGTCTGAGGACATGAGAATCTGGTTGGCAGACCAGGAGTGTAACTCTGCAGATGAGCTGAGTAGAAGAATGGATCTCTACGTGGCAAGCTAGAGCACCACTGCACAAGAAGGGGATACTCAGTGCTGCAAACAGATATAAGGGAACCCATGGTGGACAGCCTAACCCACCCCAACAGAGTCCACCAGTAAAAGAACACAAACAAATATATGTGTAGCAAAGTGACTCATAGCAAAACAAATATGAATGTATGCAGGCATCTTTAAGAAAATTAACTTATGCTGTCTAGGGCTAAATACATGTAACACACAGGTATAATACCCCACCCCCCCAAAAAAACAGTTACATTTAAATTAAAAGCAATGACAAACCTCTTGTAAGGATGACAATAATGTGTAAGACAGTAACAGATCGCAACATTAACAAAACAGATGAATCAAAATGTAGGAAGTTAAACACGTTACCATTTAGGATAACCTTCTGTTAAAGTCAGGCATATATAACAGGCTTGAAACAGTTGATGGACTACAATGTAACTTTGCCATTGTTAGTATTCATATAACAATTTTTATATATATGTGTTCACATTTGTAGAAAATGTTGTTATAAAAGCAGGTACAACAACATAGGAGGAATTTAAAGCCAGCTATTTGATTTTGTTCTGTAACACCACTGCTGTCTGCAAGAATGAATTCAACTATCAAAAGGTTGTTAATTAAGTCAACTAATCCGCTGTTACAGTCTAAGGCTGTGGAATCTTCACAAAGTGGTAATGTAACTAATGACTTAACTGAGTTTAACAAGCTGCTTGGCCTGTTGGAGAAAAAAGTTCAAAATTATAAACATTTACAATGGCAAAAGCTTAGTTTTTTAGCCTATTTAGATATGGGGGTAGTACCACGGGGACTGCATATATTAAAGATGCCATCATATGGTAATACCTACCAAGAACTATTAATGCAGTGGCAGCAGCTAAATCTTGAACTGAGTATGAGCTACATGAAATTAATGAATCAATTTTTTGAGAGAGTGGAAAATGACCTGTTAGAAGAAATAGACTGTCTTGAAAAGGAAGTCTCTAAACTTTGTAATACAGAATGTCTGAATGAATTATATCAGTTATTTATAAGTCGTGTTCAAGCATTGGATCACAGGCTAGAAATACAAAAGAAGCGAAAGCTTCAACGTGATATTAATGATTTTAATATTGGTCATATCTTTAGTTGGCCGAGCGGAAATTTTGGTCAGCGGAGAATTGAAAGACTAAATAGTAGATCAGTAAAACCCATTAATAAGCTTCTTGATGAACTAGATGTATTTGAATTGCCGCTAACTCCAAGACTTGCAGCAGCCAATCAGGAAGCGCATACGTCGAGTGTGTCTGCTTCTGCTCCTTCTTCGACGCATCAGAGTGAGCGGAATACGATGAATGGAAATGTCAGGGACAAGGAAACGCTACCTAGTGATGCTGTGGTCGGAGAATTAAATGAGCATGTAGCTACCTCCCTTGCTGGGATTCCTGTACCTGGAACAGAAGGAAAGGAGAAGAGTAAGCAGCTTGACATTTCATCTTTTTTACCTTTCAGGTTAAAACAACCAGAGAAGGTAGTTTCTCAGCAGAGGAACTTGCAGGAGCCCCAAGGACAAAAAACGCAGCAGAAACCGGTGCAGGTATTAAAGAGAAAAAACGAGAGTCCAAAATTACCCAGCAAGGCTCCTCGTCGCTGAGGACAGAGGTTTGCCTACTACAAGGTACTGTTAATCTTTCTAAATGTGTTTTGACTGAGCAGCATTATGGTTTACTGAAGAATGGGATGAAGTTTATCCCTACTTTTAAGGATAATATTGTGGACATTTTAACTGATGTTAAACTATTTGCAAGAAATGTTATGCTTACATCCTTGTATAAGCAAGCGAATGATTTGGACTCTGTATGCAAAAAGTTAAGTGTTTTTGTACCTCACCTTTCACCTGTCATTTTAGCTTTTTTAAATATTGTTGAGAATGAGATAAGAGTTTTATATAATGCCAAAAGTAAACATAAAAGTAGGGATGTTAAATATAACTTATCTTTTAATGATTATAAATTGTTACAGCGAATTAAAAAAGACAAAAGTATCGTGATTAAGCAAGCAGACAAGGGAGGGGCAACAGTCTTTATGGACAAATCATGGTATATGAGTAAGTTTAAAGAGTTCTTGTCTGACACTAATACTTTTAAAGTAATAACATTTGCAGATGTGAAAAATCATATTTCTCAGGTGAATTTATTCTTATATGATATGCAATTGAATCAGGACATTACAATTGAATTATTCACTTATTTAACAGTAACATGTCCTAAAATTCCACAGATTTATGGTATCCCCAAGGTGCATAAATCCATGAGTGACCCACCACTAAGGCCTATCGTATCTGGTAAAGGATGGGTGACTGAGCCCATCTCTAGTTATTTACAAAAAGTGTTAGGAAAGTATTTACTGAAATGTGAAACAGTTTTAAAGGATACGGTGCACTTTTTAGAGAAACTTAGTGTGTGGTTTAATGGTAAAACT
Source organism: Protopterus annectens (assembly GCF_019279795.1). Classification (NCBI taxonomy): domain Eukaryota; kingdom Metazoa; phylum Chordata; order Ceratodontiformes; family Protopteridae; genus Protopterus; species Protopterus annectens. Next base: position 1,789,522,160 of record NC_056725.1, on the reverse strand, counting down.
AGTTCTGATTATTTTTTAGTTACACTGGATATTGTGTCACTTTTTACGGTGATTCCAATAGAATATGGGATTGAGGCAATTAGAAGTTTTTTAACAATGCAATCCTCTCAACAAACACGTGAAATAGAGAATATTTGCCTCTTATTAGATTTGGTGTTGACAAAGAATGATTTTATTTTTGATGGTGTTCCCTACAAGCAGTTAACTGGGGTGGCCATGGGGACGTCCGTGGCCAATACCTTTGCTAATTTAGTTTTATATGTATGGGAAAAACAATACATCTTAAACGAAAATAATGAATTTGCTCTTTACTTTGATTGTTACGGCAGATTTGTTGATGACTGTTTTTTTGTTTGGAAAGGGACTCTGACTCAGTTAGAAAAAATTCTGTCCTATCTCAACACTACGACAAGTTTCCTTAAATTTAAGATGGATTTTTCTTTAGATACAATGGATTTTTTAGATATAAGGGTATATAGGAAACTTGGAAGGTTGGAAACAAAGGTGCATAGGAAGGATGGGCATGCAGCAAGATATTTAAATACTGCTAGCATGCATCCAGTACATATATATATAGGCATTATAAAATCTCAGTTAATAAGAGTCAGTAGACTAACAACTGAGGAGGGTGTGTTTTTGGAGAAAACTGAGAAGATGAGGAAAGAGTTTATTGAGAATGGTTATTACCTTAGAGATGTAAATATGAGTTATGAAGAGGTTTTGCAAGGCAGAAGAGGTCCTTATAAACCAGTTTTTAGTTCTGTTTCTTTGACTCACTCAGGGTATATATTAGGGAATGAAGCTGATAAGGTAGTAAGCAAGCCTGTCATCAGGTTTACTACCACCTATAATGCCAATACAAATGATGTTTGTAAAATAATTCAAAAGAATTGGGTAATTTTAATGTCTCAACCAGATTTAAAGGACATTTTAGGTCCAGTACCAAGGTTTGCCTTTAGGAATGGTCAGACGTTTAAGCAAATATTATGTTATAAGGATTTTCAAACTGAATCTGCTCCTTTATGTACTAAAGTGGGCACTTTCAAGTGTTATAATTGTGTCTGTTGCTCTGATATTAATGATAGTAATAATAGCTTCCGACATCCTACAACAGGTGAATGTTTTAAGTTTACTTGCAAAGCAGATTGTAGTACTACTAAGTTAGTTTATTTAGCTACCTGTGTTTCATGTAACGCATTTTATGTAGGGAAAACATCCAGGAAGCTTAAAGATAGAATAATAGAGCACAGGTCCGAAATAAGACGGAAGATTGAGACAAATGGTTTATTCAGACATTTACATGAATTTCAAACTCATGCTTTTAAATTCAGATGCATATGCACTGTACGAATGGGTATTAGGGGTGGTGACTTGGAAAATCTTTTGTTATTGAAGGAATATGAGTGGATAGTACGTTTACAGGCTGATAAATGGCCTGGCTTGAATGGAGCAGTAAGTCTCAAACCAGTTTTGATTAAGCGTCAGAGGGAGAATTTATGATGCTAACTTTGAGCTGCTACCTTTTTAAAAGGTTTTTAAAAAAAGTTTTTTAAAAAACGTTCTTATTTGATATGAATGATTTATCTATATGTAACTATATTTAATCTATATAAAATTGTTTTTTATTAATATAAGTAAAACTTCTTTAAGAGTTTTGGGTGTGATGCATTTTAAATTATTTGCATAATTAATTTTGGTTTGTATCTGGTTGGCTGGCTTGATCATGTGTTTTTCAGTGCTTCCTCTATTTAAATGCAACTTATGTAAGGTGATTTTATGTGCTGATGAAGGATGTAGACCCGAAAGCTTCATTAAAATTGTTTGTTTGTGACTACCGTGTTTTTGGCTACTTTTGGATGAACAGTGACTTAGTGTATCTTCGTGGCGTTATAAAAGCAGGTAACATTATCTGTGTTTACTTAAAATAAACAACTGCTTTACATGCTATAACAACATCAATAGACAAAGTTCAGATTCCAAGCAATGCTATGTGAAATGTAAACAATAAGTAATGTTTAATGTTGATTTGTAAATAAACATCACATACCTTTATAGTATTTGTATGAAAGTACCCAAACAGCTATAATTACAGGAATGAACTAGCACTATGGAAGTCTGTGGATCCATGCTGTCTCCCCAGCTATGGTACAAGTGCTTAACCACCATGATGAGCTTATACAGTGCAGATTAACCCCTGTGAGCACTGTTAGTATTGAAATCAGATGTCATCTCATTATGAGTCATGAATCACTAAATCTGCATGAATTGCTGGGAAGGTAAAAATGGTATGAGGACCTACACGGTACCGTGCATATGTTCTAGCAGTACAAGAATAAGCATTGAAAAGTGTTTGTCAAGGCCTTGTAAGTGTGAATGATTACTATTGCTGTAGGAATAATCAATTGTTTAACACTGTTGCCACTTTGATGTCCACTTACTGGGGGTGTGTCAAGTACAATAGAGTTACCAAAAAGTCAGGGTATTAAACCGAATGACTTAGGAAACAACCTTTATAACAACTGTATTATTAAATGCCTATGACCTAACTGTACCTCTGAGTAAAAATTTAATGTAATTCTTATGAGGTGCATAGCAGTTAACTATATAAAACATATTCTCAAAATAAATCCAAGTAACATTGCATCCATATTAAAAAAGCATAAAAAAAGAATACTTCTAACAAAAGAATGGAAAGAAAATACTATAGTTTTGAAAATATTTGTTACTATTGTAACATGATATTATTAGCTTAACTATTGCAAATATCCCATTCATGTAAACATCTGCTGAGAAATTAAAAATGACATCTGTGAGAAAATGGTTTATCTTGACTCTTAATATAAAGTGATACAATGTCACAGCTTGCGTATATGTAGCCTACTTTCTCTTTTATATAATAGGTTTTTGTGTGTGTGTGGCAGATAGTGAAAATAATCTCAAATATGGCATGTTAATGCCATGGTTTCAAGGTTCAAATCTAGAGACGGTACTGTTTGTGTGAAAGAAGTGGTGTATAATGTGGATATGTTCATGTTATAAATCAACAATGATGAGAAAACATAACAAAAATACATTTTAAAAACATCTGTTTCTTTTGGTTTCATCCTTTGCCTGATGCTTGGCATTATATACCAGGGATTATTGGTAGTCACTAGCAGTGAGTGATGGTTCACTTTCCATGATAAAACTCAAACTTTAATGTGGAATACCATCAGTAGCACATATGAGACTGGTAACAGAGTACTTCCTCCAGCACTTTGGACAGTACTAAGTGAAGAAGATACACCTGCCAACTGCTTACCTCAGTGGTACAGCTGTAACTACATTGAGCTGGGAGCAACAGCAGAGGTAATTATGGGTTCATATGTAGAGTACTGATGGTTTCACTTTTGGTGTCCGATTAAGTATTGTCACACATTTTTGTATATGAATTGAACAGTGTACGTCTGTGTGATAGATGCTAAATGTATTATGTATAGTCCTTGTGAATTTCTTTTATGAATGTTTTATTAGAAAATCAATTATTCTTATTATTATCAGCATTTAGTTGATATGCATGATATAAAGTATGACAGTTTCTAAAATGTGATAACAGAAAATCTGTAAGATGAGAAATGTGGAAATATGTATAATATATGTTGTATTACTTATCAATATTTCCCAAGTATTAATCACAGCAGTAATATATTCCCTTTAAAAGTATGTCATTTCTACTTGTATATGCTGTGTCAAAAATGACCTAATGGCATCTACTGTGTGTCTTCTTTCTCAATAATTGGCATTACTTGAAGACTTGATGTGCAACCAAAATGCAAGTTATAAAGCAGTATGCAGATGTTAAAAGATGACTGTCTCAGGTTAATGCCCCATGTGTTTTGTTTTTTTGGTAGGTATACCCTATAACTGGTTTATTTTTAGTTATATTTTTTTCTTCTACATTTGTCCACTGATTGACAGTGTGCAACAGCAGTTAAGGCCTGAAGACAAAACAATCAAACATGATTTTGGACTGTGTACTGCAACTGAGACTGGTGCTATTGTGCTGCGACTTTGAGAGCACTGATTGAAGAAAATGCTCCTGCTAAATATCTGTCTCCGTAGTACAATGTGTAATTACAGTGTGCTTGGTGGAAGACCATAGATAATACAGGGTTTAAATCCAGTTTACAGATAGTTTTACCTATGGGGTCAGAATAAGTATTGCCACACAATATTTAGTGATGTAACATTAAATACAAATGAGAATTACAAAAATTAATTTGGCAACACAGTTATCATTAATGATTGCTGTATGACTCAAATATAATGTGTGCACATTACATTAAGCATAACAATGATGACAGTTAATTTACAATAGCTATAAAGTGCACTATATGTGTTTAAAATTAGTATGACTCATCACATTTAATAATTATGTATGTAGGACAGTATGTCACATAAACCATATATTGAACTTACACAACATGTATTATTCAGTTCATGCAACACCATGCATATGAAATGTATTTATAACCCCAAAGACTGCCTTTGCCATAAAATTCAGCACTATTAGTAGTTAAAGTTACACACACACATGCATCTCTTAGGTATATCTCCATTCAGCTTGAAATGTTTATATCTTAACTTAGGACTTAAAAAGTATATTCTCCTGTGACATTGACATTTAATAAGCAATATACTATTTTATCCTTCTTTTTCACATGGGTTTGAGTCACAGGTGGTATTAATCAGTCTTTGTATTGTGTATGTACCAACATCTCATTATCTTTGTGCTTTAAAATGCACAAATGCAGCTGGCAAGGTAATATATTGTTGCACAGATTCTGGTACATGCAAAATCTGAATTTGGTGCCAATTGAGGCACATAGTTCTTAATGCCCTTTAGCATACATAGCAGGTAAAGGCAGGGATGGTGCTCCATTTAAAGCTGAAAGGTGGTGTAAAGAAGAGTCGAGGAATTTTGTGGAACTCCTTGTCAAGTGCTACAGCTGTAGGCTTCTGCAAAATGATTATCCTATGTATCAGTACAAGGCTGAGGCTTGGAATGGCTTGGCCAAGACTGTCTCCAGTGCAAATGGAATTCCCGGCACTGGGTAACAATGTTGTCACCATTACAGTGACACAAAGAGGCACAAGTTTGCCATTCTTAGCCAATAGGAGGATGAATTTAGGACAGCAAACACCCCCTGAGTTGTGTAAGTATAATGAACCATCACCAGTCAGTGATATAGCATGGATCTGCCAGCCAGTACACTTATTTGTTATGCTTCCATTTCTTGTCTTTTTTCTGTTCTGCTCAGCTACTGAAAAGATTTACCTAAACAGAGAAGCCCAGCAGAAGAGTCAGGGTCACCTCAGAGAGGCATGGGGTAAGTATGCATCAGGTATGAGAGCATCCAGATTATATTTTCTAGAGCATAAGTCCAAATGAACTTGAATAGGCATACCTAACCTTTATATCAGCATACATTCCTGCTCCAGTAGTTTTGGATAATTTCATTAGGCAATAACTATATCAACTTAGTTGAGTTTGGGTTCAGTTACCAGCAACAGAAATTAGTGCTACAGGATAGAATGAATACTTTAATCACTGCAATATTAATTACATTAGACATTCCATTTTTGTAAGTGGATTTATTTAATTGGAATGTGTATATCTGAATAGGCATAATCAAATAACTGTTTCCATATTATTTATAACAACACTGAGACTGATGTATTTTATGACATATTAATGCCTTCACATCATATCTGGATATCTGTCATATTTGTTTATATATTGAAATAATAATGTGACATGGCAATTATATTATTATCAATGATTTGTCTATCCTAACCCTCTCTCTCATTTTATTGTTTTTCTTTTTGTGGAATAACGTCTGTTGTTGCAACACAGATGACCACAACATTAGAGACCTAGACTGAACAATGGAGTTTGCCCTACCATGCAGTAGTACTGGAGGAAGAGATGTTGTTACTCATCAGGATATGACAGAGCTGGTGGGGGACATTATGGAGAGAAGCCTATGTGCATGAATTACCAGAGTAGAAAAGGACCTGTGTTGGATTCCAAAACTGATGCCATGCAAAACACAGACCCAGGGAACTGAGACAGTAGACAGTAATGATAGTTCTGAGTGTGGAGACTAGATTCTCACTGTGCTGTGCTCAAGCTGGACATGGATGTGCCTCCAGTGTCCCCTACCTGTTTCCACTCATAGTGTCCCCAAACTTTTGTGCTAATACCTCTCAACCTCTTATGGTAAGAAATATGGACAAATATAAAAATAATGGGGGGGGGGTTCAAAAGCCCTAAAAATAAGGTCAGATTTTAAATATTACTGTTATAAACTTAAAAAGTTGTTAATGTAACAGGTTGTGTGTTAGCATGCATTTTTGTAGGATATAAAGTCTGAAACTTAAATGTCTGTCATTATTTAGTTACTTCAATCCCCAGTGGTTTGCCAGAAAATTACAAATTGTATGAGGAAAAGACCAAAAATCTGAAGCAAAAAGCTGTACATTTAGTGAAAATGTGGACAGTTGACAGCTATACTCACGATCCCTATCTGTCCTGTATGTTCGATATGTGTGCACTTGCTACCTGCCCTACCCTACCTTCATGATCCTCTTATTCCTAAGCACCTTCCCAACAGTCCTCTCTCTCCAAAAAACTGGGAACCTATCCCACAAAAAAAATATGCCCCATACATAGCTCTCTACTTTGACTATGTGTCTGCTTGGCACAGTAATTTTTTGACCATAAAACATTATTCTGTTGATGTCACCCTGCCCTGATGTGGTGAATCTCTAAATTTATTAAAATTCTGTTTACAAACCTATACTTATCTTGTAAAGAAGTGGATAAGTATGGTGCTCTCCCACCACCATCATGCACATTCCTTTATTCTTCACCTGTGTTTTACCCTCTGCTTGCCCCCCATCACATTTTCACCACTGTCCTATCAACCCCTCCTTCACACATTTCATCTACTCAAAAAGAACCACACACAACATATGGCCAAAATGGCCCATAAAAAAACTTCTATTTTTGTTCTTAGTATTTGAGCAATGCTTGACACTGTACACCAATGCTAAATGATAAATGGATTTTCACATCATCACCTGCACTGGTACCATTATCTTCACGTAAATGTGCTTAACCTCACTGCACTATAAAAATGCAGATTGAAAGCACTATTTCCTAATGGTTAAGGTGTTTTCCTTACAAACACAAGGTGCATGGTTTGAGTCTCACAGGGGATAATTGGTTAGGCTTAAAAATGGCTCGCAAGGGCAGTTAGCCTAGTACTAATCTATGAACCTATGAACCTAAGACATTTATTAGGCTGTTGGATGTAATGCACACCTCATGTAATGTTAAAACTGTCACTACTGTGATGAAGCCTAATGCCTATATTCTCCCTTGCTTCAGTCTTTTATCATTATTGCTTCAAAGAAGTGATTTTAACATTTCAAGGTAAGAGATCATATGTGCTGTGTTGAGAAATATACATATCTATAGACTGTTTCTGCACAGTGTCTAGGGTTCAAATACAAAATATGTCAATGTATTATTTAATATCTTTTATATTACTATTCTTTGTGCATCTCTTGGCTACATATGTTATTAACCCACCCTTATGCTACTCATGTCTTAATCATGTTTCTACTTTTCTACCCTGCTTGTTTCCTTTTACAAACACTTCATTGCATAAAACATGACATATTAATTATGAGGAAAAAAAACTAAGAGTAACACATGATAAAGATGGTAAGAAACATCTCTGAAGCAAAATTCCTTGCATGTCCCTTTCCCTGTCTCCATCTTTCTCTCTCTCTCTCTCTCTCTCTCTCTCTCTCTCTCTTTCTATTCTCACTTCTGTTTTATCACTTTTTAGTCTTGCTGCTGGATGTAATATGCACCTTGTGGGATTTTACAATTGTCATGACAGTGATGAAGGCTAATGCCTACATTCTTCCTGTTTTAGTCTGTCTGATTTTAACTTTGTTAAGTAGGACTTCCTGTGTGGTGTGCTGTGATAATGCTCAGGTCTGTCTGTCATTGTTTGAATCCAGAAGTATGTCAAACTCTTATTGAATATTTTCATATTATTATTTTTTGTGTAACTGTTGGCTACATACTTTATTAACACGCTGTTATCCTGCTTTTGTCTTAATCTGCTTCATCTGTGTTGGGAATACTTTATTGTTGAGAGCATGAAAAGAATGATTATGATGATAGACCCAAAAGTAAGATGACCAGAAATTGCCCATAAACAACACTTCTGATGTCTCTGTCCTCATGTCCCAGCCCCCCTCCCTTGCTTCAGTCTCGTTATTCTTTGTCCTTAGTATTTCCATGATGACTGACACCGAGCAGCAGTAGTAACTGAAAGTAAATGGCAGTTCATTTCTTAAAGAAATAACTGGCAAGTTTTTACTTCAGCTGCATTAGTGTGCTGCCCATTATACTGTACTTAGTCTCGCGCAGCTATGGAAAGACAGGCTGTAGCACTATGAGGAGATAGTTATCATCATATCCTGAACAAGCTGCAGAGTTCAATGTTCATCATTTGGGATGTTGCAGTTGCAATTACTGTAATTAAGTATGGTGCGCACAAATTTTCTTGCATCATAGTGTTTCCATAGTACAGGATTCCACCAACATTAACATACTTGGTCCATTATAGTTTCAAAATCAGTCACAAAATGCCCATACCTTCCCAAAATAAGTGCAAGACATTTTTATAAGCAAGGCTTTATGTGTTAAGAAGCATAGTAGACTGTGTACCGCTAAAAAAATATTGCTGCTATACACAGACATGATGATAGGATGCATTAAGTTGCATTTCCATGCATTTTCTGAATTTTATTAATTATGACTCCTACATGTCTGTGATCATGTAGTGACTGTATTAATTAGTGATGTCAGAAAGTTCAACAGTCCAAATCTAAAATCACCAAACACACTTTAACGAAAGCGCTTTTACCGAAAAAGCACTTTCATTAAAGTGTGTCAAAAAAAAGGAAAAACAACAAAAATGCGTTTATGCAGGGGGGTTGTGCCATGTGGGGGGTTGTGCCCCTCATACCCCCCCTACTTTAATATTCTCACTCCAAGATCGCACTACAGTGAGGAAAAGGAAAAAATTCCCTTACCAGCACCGTAGTATGATCTCGACAACAGTCATTCCCCCACGACTCCCTCTGGCTGCAGGCAGACATACACAGAAGTGCTTTTTGGTTAAAAGCACTTTCGCGTAAATATGCCTGGCCATTAAGCCTTTGGTGAAAAGCACCGTCAAGCATCATTCCTAGACCCGTCTAAGTACATACCTGTATTATCCATATAATGAATAGTCTACTTCAGTTATCATGACAGATGTGTAAATCATGATATGTAAAATATTAACATAACACATAACTGTTCTAAATTCTATCAGAATCAGAACTGTTTCTATGTCTGCACTCCTTATTTTCTTAAAGATTGGCCTGGAGCACAACAGACTACTGTCCATTCCCGTTCTAAGTTTAAAACTTCCAAATGTAATTATGCATGTGTTAATATTTTGCTATCAAAGATGTAAATGAGATAGTCAGCTGTGCACTTCAGGGAGTGAGATTGAAAAAAAAAAAGAAGGTAAGTGATTGGCTAGTATTACTTTGGTATGTTATAATGGACTAGTGTACTCAAGGTATATGGGTTTTACTGTAATGTTGACTGAACACTTCATTATGTAAAGTCATGTGTACTCTCCAACACATTTAGATTTGTGAAATATGTACTATGTTGTAGGACCTTTTCATATATAGCTCCTCAGTGATATTAAGCAGTACACTATCATATTTTTGACCCACCTATTTGTATTTACACTGCACATTGTTCAAGCATGAGAAAATACAATTGAAACAGACACAGCATGATTAGCATTTGTATGCAGTCATACTGAGATGAGCGCTCATAAATGCTTGATGTCATTGTGCTGTTTCACAAGTGTGATTGCCATCAAAATACCGTACTGTGAAACAGGAACATGTCACTCACATTACCGCAATGTACATGAACAGGATAGATAGGGTATCTGAGCAGTATGAAATTACTTATGAGCAACATATTCCTATTATTTTTGCTTGTCAAAACACATGCCTTTTCACCCAAACCTGTGATGCACACTAGCTGCTCTGCAACACAATGAAGTGGTAATCCTTACAAATGTGCATTATCAGAAATTTATATTCAGACTTCTCCTGTGGTGTTTAGTTGATACATTGGATTCTACATGGTGTAATTAGGTAGGTGTTCAAATACAGCACTGATTGACTACCATGCGTGTGTGTGTGTGTGTGTGTGTGTGTGCGTGTGCGTGAGTGTTTATAGTGCTAGATAGGATTAAACTCACCCATGCATTTGATGTGTACACTTCCACTTAGATGAAATGTTTAAACTGGGAGAAGGCTCCCCATCACTTTCTCCCACTTTTATCACAAACATCTTCTCTGCAACACACTGATGAGGTCATTCTTTCAAAAGTGCTCTCTCTCACTGTTGGAATCTGACTTCTCCTCTCGCACTTACAGTTGGTACTGTGTTTTCTAGATTGTGTAAATAGATAGGTAGGTGGTTCAACTCCAGGATTGCTTAAATACTATGACTGTTTGTATGTGGCTGTACTGTCAGGTTCAGCTGGATTAATCAATAGATCTATTGTGTAGATTTCTACTTTGAAGATATATTTACCCAATAAAATCATCAATCTGTGGCATTTTTAGCCAAAACACATTCTGTGCAACACAGTGATGTCTTCCTTTCAAATGTCCCCCTCTTAATATTGTAGGTAATTTGATTCCAGCACTTAAACTATTGTGTGTCTAGTGCCAAATAAGTATTTTATCAGCCACAGATAAGATGTGTACACTTCCTCTCAGGAGAAACATGTATACTGAGCGAGTGTTCCCACATCAATTTTTTAAACACCTTCATTGAATTATCACTTGTTTATACAAAAGTAATCAAACTGTATTAACAAATTAACATTAACATTATACTTCACATGTATGCTATATATCATATAACCTAAGTAACATTGCATAAGTTTTTCAATTCCTGCCCCCCTTTTTTTAAACAAGAGCTATCTTTACTAAACTATCTCAGAATTGCCTCAACAGGTTAAGCCCTTGCTGTGTCTAATTATGGTGGCTGTTATCACATCAGTTTCCTCCACTTTTAACACTAGCATTTATTCTGACTGATGAAGACATTGTTTCAAATGTGCTGTATCTCACACTTATAAGACTTTTTTATGTCACTTGAAGTTGATACTGTATTCTCCAGATTAAGTAAGTAGGTAGGTGGTTTGAATCTAGTAGTGAGTGACTGCTGTGAGTGTGTGCATGTGTATGTGTGTGTGTGTGTGTGTGTGTGTGTGTGTGTGTGTGTGTGTGTGTGTGTATGCCTGCATGCGCGTGTGTGTGGTGTGTCTGTATGTGTGTGTGTGTGTGTGTGTGTGTGTGTGTGTGTGTGTGTGTGTGCATGTGTGTTTGTGTGTGTGTGCGCATGTGCATGTGCAAGTGTGTGTGTGTGTGTGTGTGTGTGTGTTTCATACTTTGTAGAAATGGCTCCACCTGCATAAATGATGTGTAGCTTTACAGTAGCAGGGGATTCTCCCAACATTTTTTCTCTACCTCTTAATGCAAAATATCTGGAAAAAGCTTGACAGAATGGGGGACAAAGGCCCAAAAATATGGACAGATTTTAAATATTGCTCTTATAACCTTAGAAAGTTGCTAAAATAACAGGATTTGTCTTAGTATGCATTTTTCTGAAGGATATCAAGTCTGAAATACAAATGTATGCCATTATTTAGTGACTTCAATCCTCAGATCATCCCAGTGATTTGCCAGAAAATCATAAATTTCATGAGGAACAGATCAAAGGTATGAGGCAAAAATCTGGACATTTTGTGAAAATCTGGACAGTTGAGAAGTATGCTTTCTTTTGTGATATCATGCATTCAAATGTGCACTGTCACAGCTTTACACAACCATCTCCTGTGGTTTTTGTGATTCAACAAAGTGTTCTAGCTTGTGATTTTAGTTAGGTAGTCGGTTTGAAACTTGACATTACTTCATCGACTCAGTTGTGTCAGTGCATATATGTGAATATACATAAAGGAAGGAATGCTGTCTCCCCCAAATCTGATGTATATGCACCGTGAATGATTGTGCTTCTGCCATCACAGTGATGGTGCCATTATGCAACTTGTGTATTTATATATACCTACCATCATACAATATTTTGGGACAAGGAGACAGATCACACCACTCATTTAACCAATTCAGAGGCATATATATGTATTTTAGCAAAAAGATGATGTAATGTCTTCAAATACATACTATCTCACACTTGTAGTAAGACTTCTGTTGCTTGTGCAGTCTACAAAATATCTTGTAGTCTATGTGGTCACCTAGGTAGATGTTTGAAACCCAGAGGGACTGAATATTATCAGTATGTATTAGTACACTGCTATACATGAATTACAGCTACTACAGTTGTGTAATATTACAGTGGGTAAGGACTCACCCATTCCTTTTACCTTAAAAAACTGCGATGGAAGACAGTGATGATGTCATGACTTCAAATATGTTCTGTGCAGTTGTGGTAAGAATTCTCCTGTGGTGCATGTAGTTAATACATATTTGTTTAGCTTGTGGACTTGCACAGGCAGCTGTTCAACTTTAGCAAAGCACAGCATTATGTGAGTGTGCTGATGTAACACATAAAACATTGTTTTATTTCTATCCAGTTTAATGTCAAAAAATACCTTTTAACACATTGGTGATTTCACATCTATCAAATAGGTGTTCTATGATTCATGTGGTGAGAGTGCTGCTGTGGCTCATGCAGTTAATACTGAGTTGTAGAGCATATCTATGCAGATAGTCAGTGGCTTGAATTCGGGGCAGTATGAGTGCAAGACTCTGGACAGACACGATAGCTTAGCCAACTAACAGTGATACTGGACTGTTTACAGTTGTATTAACAGGAATATGCCTACATCTTTTTCATTCTGAAGACACATTTGTACTATATAAATTAATATCAAATGCTCCTTATTACTTCACAACTTGAAGTGTGTTATTTATGACAGCCTCCATTACTATCTCCTGTGGCAGACACAGTTAATACACAGCTCTGTAGAGTGTGTAGCATGATTGAATTTTGTAAGATCTAGCTTTTAGACAATTGTGATAGACAGGAATGGCTTAGGCAAAGAATGTTTATATGACACAGTACGTGGGCTACTTTTTTAGGTCTCAAACTCTATGTTGGTAGAGCCATACCTATTACAATAAGATAGTGATGTAATCCTTTCAAATGTGTTTTTCATGACACATTGGATATGCCTTTTTCTGTGGTGTCAATGGCAGATATACATATCTCTGTGATCTGACCTCAGCATGTATTTGAGTCTGGCAAGATGAAAATGCAGAATGTTCACAGGCATTATTTAATTCCACAATAATAATCTATATTACATGACTTCATGCAAACATTTATGTATAAATGTAATTTTTTTGTTCACACTGTAGGTCTTTATAGGAGATGAGGGCTTATGCATAATTTTTTTGTGTGTACCATGCTACAAATTTATCAGAAGTTGTGAGTGCACCTCTGATATGATAAATTTTCATGTTTTTCTGTTGGGTAGTTGATGTTATTGAAGTCAGCCAGAAATACAACCTGAATTTTTTCTAAGAGTTAAACAGAAATATTGGAGAGACAGTTATGTGCCCCAGAGACTGCCCCTCCTGTGGAACAGGCTTCTCATCCATATGAAGGTGAGTTTGTCTATTACTCAGTTTAAGTGCAACTTAGACCGATGGATGGGGAATAGAAAATTTACACCAGGCCTGGTACCAATTCCCTTATGGACAGGTGTAGCTTATAAATGCCTGGTTTTCAATGTTCTATTCAGATACAGGATATCATTATTCTTTTGGGATAACTTGGCTAGGCTTAGAAACCCCCCCCCCCAGGTCATTGGCCTAGTAACATTCTATGGATCTATGAATTACTGTACATCCTTATTAGCTTGCCTAGTACAATGATGTAGTAGATGTGTGCCACTTAGCATAAGGCACATAAAGTCATCAGTGTTGTGAGATAGTTCTTGCCATGTGCTCTTCTTTGTCAAAATGTAAAAGAATTAGCCTGTGGATGATTGGCTTTGCCAATGTCTGCGCAATCGACTTATTGATATAGGCAGTGTACAGTTGGAGTATGTGTAAAGTAAATCCTCAACAGGTCACTCAGTAAGTACACATTAACATTTTTACCTGGGAGTGATGTATGTTGTTGCAGTGTCATACAGGTCTTAGTAATGTTTTTTAACAAGGCTCACATCAGGGCTAAATTTCAGCTACAATATACTGCATTCACATGTGTACTTTCTTACACTTATTTAAGTCAGCATGTGTGGTGTAACACTTGCACCAGGAAGGATACATGTTGTATCACTGATTACAGTAATACAAATGCATCATGCTCATATGATTGTGACCTGATATTTATTACATTTGCCCAATAGCTGATGTATTAACAATATACTACTGACATGGAATTTTATTTTGCCAAGTCTTGTCTATGCTATCCATCCATTTGTGTTGTACACAGAAAATACATCCTATGCATATTGATTTACATAATGACAATCAGGAACTCACAACCCATTTGTCAGGGAATGGCCTACACCTGAGTTGTACCTTGATTTATGGACATGTTCACAAATGCCTCTTCATTTTACATGTAAGTTTGACACTTCTGTTAGAGTTAGACAACTTTTATTATGTATAACAGATTGTTATTGTGTTTATAGCCCAGTCAGTCTGATACATCCTCTGTGTATGTGTCATGTCCTTCTGTATTTTGCTACATAGAGCCACAGTATGCATGAACAGTCCCACATTTACTAGAATTCACAACATACAGTTTGCTAAAAAATATATTTTTTATCACTTAATTACTATTATTGGAATAAATGCACAGGTAGCTATTATTCTTCTCCATATTTTCACATTGTCACAGGTATACATAATGACAAACAACAGCAGTTCTGTTTGCTTCATAAACATAGTGCAGTGAAAGACTTAACTATTTAACCTGTATGCATGTGTTATGACATGATCAGTTCCACAGTATACAGTACAGTTGCAGAATATGTCCATACACCTGCCACACAGATGTAGCTAGGCATTCTCAATATAACCATGTGGGTAACACAGATATTGTTGAGAATGCCACAGAAAATGTATGGTGGCAATTATTTGTTTAGGTTTTATATCTGTATATACTAATGCTTATAATTTATATTAATATACAGCACATGCTTGGATAATGCATGTTTAACTTTAAATACCCTTTCTATGCTTACAAGTGACAATAAATGGCAAAACAATGTTCCTTCCTGAAGTGCATAAGACAACAGCTTTAAGGTTCATTTATTTTTTTGTTTTACATAATTGGGGAATACAGCATACCATTGTACAACAGATAACTTTCTGGACACACATCTGGTCTGCAATAACTACAATATATGCAAATATCCCCTAATGTATCTACTATCCTTGATAGCTGTTGTCTCATCTCAGCAGTTAAAAAAAATCACATTTACCCCCATTTATTACGCTATAGCTTTGTGTCCCTCTCATGTCCCTTGTCAGCATTTTTTATGTATGTGTCCCTAAGTTAACAGGACTACTTGAATAAAAAAAAAAAAAAAAAAAAAAAACAGTAATTTCTGCTGTTTGTGCACTAATCTAATTATATTTAAGCACACTTTTCTCATTTAGCTTGCTGTGCATCTTCATTATTTCCTTGACATTGTCCTTGTATTGTACGATCTATCCATGCTTGCTTATTGGTTTTGCATTTATATGTAACCTGCTATTTCTACTGTGTGCTCAAGCCTCCATGTACCTGTTCTTGACCACTAATAGTTGTAATGGCCATGGACAGGTGCTAATGAATGTGTAGGCTTGCTAAGCAGCTTGCATATATAATGAGCACTGCTGTTCATTGCTCAAACAGAGTGTGTAGCCTTAGAGTGACATGTACACACACATTAATGAATCTCTGGGAACATATCTAAGGGTTTTAGAACATTCCTTCATAACACAGTTTAAATTCTCTTTAAATTTTAGTACGTCATTGACATGTATACCAAAGTCTTTGTTATAATGTCACTGTTCTTGTTATCTACCTTATACCTGTATGATACATTAGGGATCCTGTACTGTGTTTTTTTTCCTCTCTATTTGTAATCATGTAGCCACTCTTGGACTTTTCATCCAAGTTATCCAAACAATTTTGCAGATTTATACAGTCTTCATTGTTGGTCTTGTGCCTGCCTAACTTTATATCATCAACAATGAAGCAACAAAAATCAGGAAGTGGAACCTTATGGTCATGTAGGTACAGGTAGGAGAGATCAAATACAAGACCGAACTTTGTGAAACCCTTTTGTTATACCAAATGGCTTTGCTGTGTGTACTTTTGAATCAAACTAACCATCTCCAATTATTAAACCACTGACTGATCTACTTACCAATTCAAGACAAAAAAACTAAACGTCTAAGATTTTAATTTAGACTATATTGTCTACTTTGGATACATCTATATAGATGACAACAACCGTTATCCTAATGTCCATTGCTGCAGTTCTGTCATATGAAAAAAAAAACAGTGTGCAAGTTGTAACTGAGCAAGCCTTTATCTACTCATGCTGCTGATTATATGTATAGTTTTAGGGAATTTGATAATCATCTTTATTAAGTGCTTAACTGGTCCTTCCATTTTACTTTTAAATGGCTCTCTGTCTAAATCAGACATTATTCTAGGTGAAACTGCATATATGTGGAATGTGTACCTGGATTTAAGGGGATGCTATTCTGCCTGGAATTAGAGGTGAGCAGATTGAAAACTTAATTTTTAATGATTTTTTAATTTTTCGTACACATGTTGATTATAGTCCGTACAAAATTCCATATGCTACTCACGTACATTCTTTAAACTTTAAACTCAGTTTCTGAGTTGATAAGGACTAGCAAAGTGCTTCATTTTGCAAAGAATTTTGATCTTCTTGAGAGGCATGTGGTGCCGTTTTTAGATTTTGCCATCCATTATATCTGCAGGATGTTGTTGTCTTTCGGCTTTTCCCGGTTAGGGGTCGTCACAGTGGAACTCTGGTCTGCTAATGATTGGCAGCTGATTTTCACAAACGCCGAGGTGCCAGCTCGACGTTCAACCTTTTTCAAAGGCACGGCCATTTATGCATGTCTTTCGAACGCCCACCCAACCGCGGGGAGGGCATGCAGACTCCACAAAGAAGGCACTCCTCACACTCCAGCCGGGAATCGAATGGAAGAACCTCTTACTGTGAGGCAGCAATGCTACCGCTGCACCACCACGGAATCTGCAGGATATAACACCTATATTATATACTGGATAATATCATGACTTTCTGGTGGAATTCAGTCAATTGCTGTTATGTTTCAGATTCATTACCAGTTCACTCTTGGGACCTCTCAGAGCTCTGTTTTATATCTGTTGTTATTTAACTTAATGTTTTCAATGTTTCCTTGACACAAATTTTGTTGGATCAGGAAATATGCTGACCATTGTAAGGCTGCCTTTACAACAATCATCAGCAAGGACTTCTCAGAAACTAATAACTATGTATGTAATATAATAAGTTAGGCTTCAGATTATAGGTTACATTTCATCATAGAAAAATACAAAGTCATATACTTTGGTAAAGTGTCAATTAAACAAATGCTGACACTGCAAGATACAATGCTAGGACAAGTATCTGAATTTAAGGATCTAAGAGTAACTATTACCAGTACTTTTAAATGTTCAACTCATAGTAATCTTATTGTCAACAAAGCCATGAAACAAATGGGAATATTAATGAGAAATATAACAACTAGATATAGTTCCACTATGTTGAATCTTTACAAAATGTACATTAGAGCCATTTTAGTATACAACAGTCCCTTCTGTGTTTATTCTTCATGTCAGCTAAAAAGTTTAGAATCAGTACAGAGAAATGTCACTAAAAGAATACTATCTATAATCAACTTATGTTATGAAGACAGATGCAAGGAATTACATGTATACACTGCACATTATCTCTACTTTGGGAGGAAGTTAATATTAGAATTTATACTCATACATGATGAAATACTAAGAGAACTATTAAAATGACAAATTAATACTAATATACCCACTGACATAACCATCTAAAGTTTTTTTTTATAACCTTTAAAAAGATATAGCTAAGGAGATTGTTCATTATGCAATCTATTCTAATTTATTAAAACAAGATGCCTTTAGATATTTTTGGCTCTGAGAATTTGGAGGTCTTTAAGAACAATCTTGATAACTAGGCCAATACATATTTGTCTACAATCCTGTTTTATGGAGGCAGGGCTCCTTGAAGATGTTCAAGCTAGAACTCAGTAATGCACTCTTAGATCTTCTTGGACAGTTGGAGAATTAGGTAAGAGCTCAGCCACCACCTGTGCACTGTAAGTTACCCTTGACTTACTTCAAAATACACTATCAGTGTGCACCATCCACACATGTTCTACACTCCTGTTTTTCTGTCCATAACCACTGAAGCTACAGCAGAGAATGTGCAGTTGCACAAGAAGAAGACGGACTGCCTTAGAGAGTGTTGTAGTGAGTACACCTGCTTCATACAGTACATGTTTAAATGTTAACAAACTGTTCAGGTAGTATAGCTGGAGTCTGACACAGTACACAATACAAGTTTTCTACAGTGTGGCTTGTTGCTCTATGGGTAAGATTCTTGGTTTGAGTGTCAGAGGTCCAAGATTCAAATCCCAGACAAGCCCAGAGTCTTAAGTGGAAGGTAGTTCTGAGTAAGGTCTTACTCCGTGAAGGAGCTGCTTCCAGAATTTAAAAGTTCAGTGCTCTCATTCTCAATTTCCATACTGAAAATTAGTCATGTAATAGAGAGTTCCTTTGTGTAATTGAGAAATAGGGAAAAGCACCATAATGGTCTCCTCAGTCACATGTCTATTAACTTCTTGGGGTCTGTGAGAGGCACACTCCTCATTGTCATCTATGTCTTGGATGTCAAAGCCAATGTCAAAGGCCTCTGGCTAACCAAGTTTGCAGATGATTGCAGACTGGGAGCAGTCATTGAATCCCCCAAGGTTTGAAGACCCTTCAGTAAGATCTAAGACAGACAAACACTTGTTGCCAAAGTCATGGCTTAAACCTCAATACCAAAAAAATGAATTTTTGCACCTTTTGGGAAATCTGCCACCCTGGATAACTATATCATCAGTAAAACACCCTTAAATGTTGATTCACTGGTTAAGGATATGGGAACTCATGTAGATAGTAACCTAGCCTTTGACAAACAAGTATCCAAAGTTGAAAGAAAATTCTTCTGTGTTGCTCAGCTTATAAGCAAGGGAATGGTATCTAGGTCCAGAGAGGTCATTATACTACTGTAGGTGACCCTCATTAGTTCCCTCATAGAGTATAATGCCCTGTTTGGTATGTACCTGACCAGACGTGCAGCAACTGGAATGTCCATAAATGTTGCTTACAAAAAGAATAACTGGAGTAAATACAATGTCCTATGCTGATTGCATCAAAGCCCTATCTCTTTACTCAGTATCATATAGACGTCTGAGAGGTGATCTTTGACTGGCATACAAGGTACACCTGGACCCTGTTTTGATGAATCTTTAGCATGTTTACAAAATAAACAGCATCAGAACTACTAGATTAAATTGCTTGCAACAAAGATAGGACACATTGGAGAGACAGATATGTTTCTCAGAGAATTCCCACTCTGTGAAACAGGCTCCCCATCCATGTGAAGCAGAGTTCATCCCTATCCCTCGCTGATGGCATAAAGGGATAAAGCCCTGACTATGACACAGGAAGCCTGGGTTTGACTACGACTTAGGGTCTTTATGATGAGATAGGATGGATGTTCCTGTCATGGAGAGGTGAGATCATGTTGGTCATCTGTCCAGTAGAGATTGAGTATAGGGCAGAGCTCAGAGACATACTGCTGGTCTAGGGGACTGAGATGATATGACTGCTCTGTGTTCCTGGGGTGGTGACACATACCATGTGTCACTCCCTATTTTAGCTGAATGCTGATGTTAGCGTACTAGGAGAGGGAGTTAGGCAAGAGGAAGATCAGGCACACAGCACTGATGACACCGCAGGTGCATCTGTGCTGCGCCCCCAGAGCTGTTTTCCATTTCCATCTCACCATTAGCAGTTCCTAAAAGCTAAATGAATCTACAAGTACATATACAAAATGGCAGTGGGATGTGTGCGTGGCTTGTTTAGGTACTCATATCCTACACATATAAGCATTCAGTTTAAATGAAGTGCAGAAACAAATTACACTTTAAGCATAGGTTAGGCCATTGAGAGAGAGATAAAATTAAGTCTGCTAAAATAAGTGAAGTTAGAAAATGCAGCAAAGGTAAAAAGTTTAACTAAAATTCACACTTCTCTGTCTCATACAACCATCATTAAATGTAGGCAAAAATAAACTAGAGTACAGGCTACTTTATTTAAAAAATCATTTTTATTATGTAGACTGTAACACTTTCCCTTTCCCCACTACTCTTCTGCTTTTTGCTTATACTTTTCTCTATATTGACTAACCACTAGCAAATTGATGTGGACATGTTTGTGTTATGCCAAGCCATCCCACCACCATTTTCATTTTTGTGGGACATCTCAGGATATGCATTTGCTGTTAAGCTATTTCACAGAGCTGATAACATTTGCCATTTGTTTACATTGTAACAGTTGTAAAATTCCATTCAAGTGACATTTAATGTAGCATTCTAATGAGACAATCTCTACCCAGTACCCCCTGAGCAGTGTCCAGAAAAATTGTAATGTCAGGAAGCAATCAAGAAATATATCAGCTCAACAGTTGTGAAGATATCCTGATCAACATGTGTCAAGGATGTATTACTGCTAAAATAATCACATCAGAACAATCACTGTTAATACTTTCTGTACCACTCATAAGGGCTATTACATGCAGAACAGTACATCAAAATGTGGACTTTATTTAATCTGTTTTGTCACTGACACAATTTTCGCTAAACAAACTTTGCGATTATCAGAACAATAATGGCTTATGAGTGTTCTTTAAACAAAGAATAAATGTTAAAATAATTCTTTAACCTGGTGTATTCTTCAGAAGTAACACATAAAAGGAAAAGCAAGCTTAGTAGATTCCTATTCACTTTCCTTCTATACCATTAATATTATTTCTAAGGAACACCATGAGCCATTTGTCAGTATTAGTTTTGTTGGTTTTTTTTTTTTCTTTTATAATATACATTTTCATAATTTGCTTAATTTGCTGGTTGAATAATAATGTAGTAACTTGTTTTTTCATTGATTACACATAATTATTAGCCTTTTTATCAAAAGAACATATACAATTACAGGGACTAACTGCATATTTTATAGTACACTGAGTAACAATCAATCATATGCATTGTTTTGTTCTGTTTCTGTCATCTTTCACTATTTGAAGCTGCAGCATTCCACACTGAATCAGTCAGACCTTTACTGTTAGTGATGTCACAGGTTAAAAATTAGCATGTGTCAGTGCTAAATGCTGACTTGTATGGGTCTAAGCCACATCAATACTAGACCTGTGTGACTTTCAAAATAACAAAGTCTGTGGTAGCTTACAAGTAAAAATTAAGACAGTAATACTCGAGTACATTTGTTAATTCATGAAAGGTGTATGTTTGATGCTTCATAAGATTTGTCATACATATTGTGATGCCCATGCACTGGCCCAGTAATCAAGGACCCTCAATCCACACCACTAGCACCACTGAGGGGCATGCACATTGGGAAGGATAACAAGTACACACACAGTAAAGTACAATTTCCCTTAAGAGCACACAGAGATCACAGTCAGTCTGGGGATGGTTTCTCCCTTTCTCTCCAGATCTGTGATCAGACTCCCCACTGGCACAGCTATAGCATACAGGTCTCAGCCTAGTGGTCAAGCTAAAACCTCTAGAACCTGTCTTGCAGCATAATCTACTACCACTAGGATGTACTTTTCCCCACAATATCCATAGCTATCCTCAGAAATGGCTCCTCAACCACAGGTAAAGGCATCAAAGGAGCTCTCACCTTGTCTCCTGCCTTGCCTACCTTTTGGCACTGCCCACAGGTCCTGCATTACCCTGTTACATCTCTGGAAATTCCAGGCCAATATAAGTTTTGCATAATATGTCTCTTGGTACACTTTATGCCCATATGACCTGCTAAGGGAATATCATGGGCTATGGCTAGAAGCAGCAGATGGTAGGCTCTAAGCACTACCAACTGCTGCATTCTCTCACCTTCTAGCCCTCCCTCATGGGTCCACTATCTATACAAGAACCCTTTGTCCCAGTATACAGATACCCTCTTCCCTTGAGAATATGGTGCATCACTAGCTATCTGCCTCAGACCTTTCAATGTAGGATCTGAGAGCTGAGCCTGTCTCAACTCTCTCTTTGTAACCCTTCCCAGCTCCCCTTCCACAGGAAGTCTGGCATCCTCTGACAGCAGTGCTTCACTGTCAGCCTGGGTACTATTACTCACCTCTACCTTTGCAGTCACTCTGTCCAAGAGAACATCATTACCCACAAGCATCTACAGCTCACCTCCAGTCTCACTGCTACAGAGTAGTTCCCTCCCTGAGGTAACCACCTCACCAGTCCTGGCTGCAAGTATGTGGTCTAACTGGGTCTCCCCCAGGCTACCAGAACCACATGTGTGTTTCCAAGCCTGCGTGTAACTGCATGAGCACATGGTACTGTATTATCAAAATCATTCCCTATCAGGACATCTGCAGAGATATCCTCAAACACACACCTACTTGCTGGCTTACTTTTCCACCCTCCTAGTCAAGGTGAACCCTAGCCAAAGGTATATAGAATGGGGTCCCGTAGCCAAAGGTATTTGGAATGAGGTCCCGCCTAAAGATCTGACTGGAGTAGACTACCCAGGCAAGTAGTGCTCCTCTCTAACCATTGCAGGCTTCAGAATGGTAATGTCAGAGGCTGTGTCTGTCTTAGCAATGGCCTCTTTGCCATTCACTACAATGAGATATAACCTCTGGTGGTGGTTTGGTACCCTTGTTGTCTCAAGACAACCTACTGTTGGGATTTTGTCCTTCCCACTTACTGGCTCCCTTACCTTTTGTTCCCCACCTTGCTTCCATGGACATCTATATGCCACATGGCCCCATTGGTTGCATTCAAAACATTTAACCCTAGGTCCTGGAAGTGTACCTGGACTAGTGGCTTCCCCTGCTACTGTCAGATTCTGTTGGGGCATTCTGGGCTTCCCACCATGGGTTCCTTTAGACCCATGAGCAGTATGGGGGTCCTTTTCCTGCACAGTGATGCCCTGCTTGCTAGGTATAGGTTTCCCTTCTTCCCCAACTCCTCTGAAGTAGCACATTGTCTGTCAGCTAACCAGATCCTCATGTCCTCAGGCAAAGTGCTAAGGGCTTGTTCCCTCACCAAAAGGTCTGCCAGCCCTTCAGAAGTGGTGACCTGACATCCACTCACCCACCTATGAAAATAATTGCTCAATTCAGCAACATATTCACACACATTTTCATTTGCCTTGTGTCTATGCTCACAAAACGTTTTCCTATAAGTTTCAAGTGTTAGCTTAAAAAATTCTAGCAAACAATTCTTGACAGCAGTATAATCAAAACATTCATGATCAGATAATTTGGAAAGTACATTTACAGCTTTACCATGGAGTAAGGGGGTCAGGAACCACACTCAGAGCCTTTGGTCAGCATCATACTGTGTACATACCCTCTCAAACATATGAATGAAACTATCAAAATTATCCCCCTCTGTAAACTGCGGAAGAAATTTACTGACCTTTTGTGCTTCTGGGGTCTGGTTACTCCCTTCCCCATTTCCTCCATGACTCTGGCAAAGAGTCAGTATCTCCTTTTCATGCTGCCTCTGCCTCTCATTCTCCTCAGCTTCGAGGCATAGCAGTTTCTTATTCTCCTCAGCCTGTAGACATCTCAGTCTCCCTGCTGCTTCTGTTTCCAAATGCCTGGTTTCCAACTCAAATCTCTTTAGCTCCAGATGGATTTTTAGTTCCTCTGCAGAAAGGTTGAGCTGTCCATTCCCTGAGTGTTGTACATCTCCATGGCCAGTCTGATTGTCCTCCTGATTGCTGTTTTCTGATGCAGCTGTGACCAAAGCTGCAATCATGTCTGCCTTAGTCGGGTTTCCATGCACCAGCCCCTTAGCCTGGTACATCTCAGCCAACTGGCTGTTTGTTAGCTTGCCATACTCCTCTGCTGACATGCTTGCCTGCACTCTCTGACTAACTAAGCTAACAAAAGAAATAAAACAATTGTGATCTGAACTCTGAATATCCACTGCATCGCTGATTTAGAGTACAAAAACACCTTCGGTGATCACTGTATACAAGTTACAGGAATTCACTATCCACACCAGTACAACCCAATTAGTATGTGATGTGGCTAACTCACCACTATCAAACAATTGATATCTGATGTGGCTATCCCACCATTGCCAAACAATTAATATGTGATGTGGATATCCCACCACTGCCACCAATTAATGTGTGACTCCCATGCACTGGCCCAGTAATCAAGGAGCCTCAATCTTCACCACTAGCACCAGTGAGGGGCATGCACATTGGGAAGGATAACAAGTACACTCACAGTAAAGTACAATTTCCCTCAAGAGCACACAGAGATCACAGTCAGTCTGGGGATGGTTTCTCCCTTTCTCTCCAGATCTACAATCAGACTCCCCACTGGCACAGCTATAGCATACAGGTCTCAGCCTAGTGGTCAAGCTAAAACCTCCAGCACCCTCTCTGTCCAACCAGTGCTTCATGTCCCTGCCCAAGTAGCTGACACACACACACACACACACACACACACACACACACACACACACACACACACACACACACACACACACACACACACACACTTTGGTGTATGTGTAAGTGTAGCTGTAGATGTAGATGTAAATATAAACAACATGTAAGTATTGGTATAACAACCAGGATATAGTACGAGTCACATTTTTAAGAGGATAGTCTTAATAAACTTAAGAAATCTGGTAAATTTCTAACTATACTTTGACAGAAGCATACTTTTATAAACAATTTTGTTGTAGAGAAGCAATGACCAAAATAAATATGATAACTGTGTACATGTAGGCACATGTACATTACAGTCAGAGAGATAAATGTTAAACTTACCCACGATATTGCTTGAATTATCTCTTGAGTCCAGCTTGTGATAAATTTTCCATAATGAGGGGTTATCACCTGTCACATTGTCACTGTCAGCTAATACCAAGAAAAGAAAAACAAAAATGTAACTCAACATCTGATGATAAGGAAAATAAAACAGAATAAGTTATATAGTCTTCCAGAAGACGTCAGTGCACAGGAGTGTTTAAACAAATTTCTGAACAATGTTACGCAATAAGCTAAAACACTTGATCACACAAAATGTGTCTAATGTATGGCTGTATTCATTTTGCATGTCCTGTACCATCCATGCATCATGACACTCCTACAACGCATAATCACTTTACTCATAAGTAGCTCTTTCACACTCCTAAGGCTTGGCACATATGGCTTAAAAGAATATAAAAAGAATAAATAATATGTCACATCAAAAAAGGATGGTAAATAGAAAAAGGCACACTGAACTCCTTACATTTTTAAAAAGGTTGTTTCACAGTGCTATACCACCAGTCTAAAAATTTTGCTTCTTCATAATTTTGGGGTATGCCCATGAAAATATAACAGGTAGTCCGTTCCTAATGTTTTTATATTAGCAAACACATTTTAAGTATGATGTGCTACTGCTTTATTCTAATGTTATTTATTTTTTTAATTGTGTAAATCTAGTGGGTACAACTGCCTGTTTTAAGGATGACCAGGGAATACTGCTTGGTTAAATGATTTGCTCTCAGTCACTGAATAGGTAAATGGAGCTTGAAAGAATCAAACTCAGGACTGACCTTAACTGTATGCCCTATACTTACAAATTATGGCCCAGATTATAACAGGACGTGGACAAGAAGTAAGATGTTATAATGCTATAATGAGCAGTTGCTCCACTCCTGAGTCTAGTGGACACTTGAGTGGGCTTATATCCAATTGCAGAAAGGGAATTAGGCTTGTAATGGCAAAATACTTTGGACATGTATTTTGGCAAAGGCTTGTTGATGAACATCCTTGATGTAATACAATAGCCCGTTGAGGTCAATGGGCTGTTTTGGTGAAGCAATAATTCCAACCATAAGAAGGACATGGTACTGCAAGCATTAAGTATTAGGAAGCCAGTTTAACTGCAGTAGCAATTTCCACATAGGATAAAAGCTAAGGACCACTTGGATGTAAGGTTATGTTGTGTGCTAGTCATTCCCAAAATTCAGTTGGGATAGATCAGACAGAGACTATTGTTAAACACAAATTAATTTACCTGGTGGGGTATGGATGCCAGATACCGATCCTTGTCTATGGATAGGAAAAATGCATGCATGGCATCTGTGCTACCTGTCATACATGCAGTCACCAGCCCATCACACAGAACTGTTAAAGCAGGCATTTCAAATGGACCTGGCAACTCTGGGTGTATGCAGTCATCTACTGGAAAGTTTGCATAAGAAATGAAAAGAATTTTATGGAGAAAAAACTTACTGATGTCACACTATCATGCTATTTTACAATATTTTGATCTAACTGGAGGCAACTGTGCATCACATCAGGCATACAGAAAACATTAAAAAGGGGTCCAAATGGAGAAACAGGTCTAAATGGAGAGATGAAAAGTCAGCAAGCAGAGTAGAGTAGTGGTGCTGAAATTGAATTCATCCGCAAGTCTTGGTGAGTACATTCACGAGCTGGACCCTGTTTTTACAAAATCTCACCAAGGCTACACTGATATAGAGACATATTTATATAGCATATATCATGGATAGAAGTAGATTAAAAAGTAAAAAAGATAGCTGGGTGCACAAGACCCAGGATAAAAAAGTGCCCAATCCTGGTAGGTGCATTGGTGCCAGGACTTGAAAAGATGGTAATATAGAGTCCTCAAAATATTGAAACATTCCTACAATGGGGCCAGGCCAGGTCCAGAGGGAGGATGGTCCCCCTGTTATAGAAGGAAGTAGCAGTCCACAAAAATCACAAAAACTGTTAGGCCAAAGAAGAGCCATAAAGACGATAAAGTGGACTACTGAGGATAAGAAAAAAATATGTATTGTTACTATTATGCAAAAAGTCCAGAATTTTCAGACACAAGATATACAAAATGAGTAAGAGAGAAATTAGAGGAAAGAAAAATAATTCCAGAAGAAAAACTGTCAGAAGCTTCAAATGAAATTTTGTCTTCATTGATACAACAGAGTTGTGAAAAACAGTATATAGATCAAGAAGCCTTGACCTGTTTGGAAAAAGAAGCATCTGAGGATGTGTGAAAATATAAACAAAACCATGAGATATTTGAAAAGTATAAAAAAGAAACATGGACTAATGCTGAAAAACACTGGAAACATGAGCCACAGAGCATCATAGAAAAATGATGAAGTTTATATCACATGGGACCACCCATTACCAAAAGTTGAAAAGATAGATGCTAGAAAACTGGATATAGTGGTTCAAGAAAAGAAGACAAGAGTAGCATTGATTATTGAAATCGCCACACCCAGTGACTACAGTGTCTTGTGTACAGACAGACACAAAGTCATAAAATATCAGGACCTGCAGGCAGAAACGAGAGCAATGTGAAAGAATGATACCTAGACAGTTCCAATAGTAGTAGGAGCAGCAGGTCTTATAAAAAAGAATCTACAACCGTATTTAGATATGTTACCAATCCATGTAACTCCATATGAATTGCATAAGGAGTCATTACTGGGCACATTGCGGGTGCTCTGAAGAGCACTTTTGGCTGACATCAAAGATTGAAACAATACTAATTTCATGAACTTTAATCGTACTTTGACTTAGGAATGGAGTACATTCCTGTCATGTTGTTAGAAACCCAAAAGACTTGGAGAAATTAAAAATGGGAAAAATATAGAATACAACTCACACAGAAGCAAAAGATAGTTAGAACCAGATTCAAAAAGGACCTCTTCATGGAGAAGCATGCTATTGCAAGAAGTTGCTTTATGCTCAAGTCCAGAAGCTACGGATAGATAGTACCCATTCAGCATGTACCAAAAACCAGCCAATGCCCATTGAGAAAATGTGTTTGCTGCAATAAAAAATTTCAGCTTTGTAAACTGAAAAAGGTCTCCAATGATTAAGACTGAATCATTATGGAAGCTCATTGAAC